>NW_026862609.1:0-116748 GCF_026571515.1 Ruditapes philippinarum
TTGAACAAACCCCATATTTCAATCACATCACACGTATACTTCCTATCAGCTTGTATATAGAAAATCTTCTTTATATACCTCTCACTCATTTTGCTTTTTTTTCGTGATCTTCATCTTATTTCTTTATTTCACTCTTTTTTTAAGCGTTTTTTTCATCCTTTTTTCATTAATAATTTTCTGTCAATTTTTTGATTCTGTGATGATTTGTAACTTTTGATAAAAAATATATCTACATAATAAAATTTAGAATAAATACAATGCTTTATGTTAACAAATACAGATGTTTAAAGTTTGAGATACAAATAATTATGTTGATATTTTTATTTATCAGGGAAATAAGCCTCAGCTGGTAAAAAACTGTTAAGCAATACACTACCATTTTGGCCTTATTTATCTATATTCATATTAATAAAATGCCTAAATATATTTTTGTGTTTCCTTTTGAATATTTATATAAAATTCGATGTTTATTTCTTTTTTGGCTTACCACCCCTGTTCGGCTGATAAGAGTGCCCCCGCCGGGTTTAGATGCTGAAGTGGGGATTTTGGGGGTAAATGCCCCTTGTTTAAAAAAAACACAAACCACGGGACGGAACTTTTTGGCCCCCAAAGGTAAAATTTCCTTTTCCTTTTCCCTTCTTTGGTTTTTAAATAAAAAGCCATGCAGGGAAAGTTGAAAATAAAAATTATATATGCCCGGGAATTTTTTCAACGAAAAAAGCCTTTGATAATTTCTTTTGATATTTTATTTTGTTTTGAAAGGTTTTTTCATCCGTTTTTAAAGGGGTGGAAAACCATTTTGGAAAAATAGATATAAAATAAAAATTGGGCTTGCAAACTTCTTTTGGGGGTTTTTTAAAAAATATCAGTCCATTACTTTTCCTAAGATTTAATATTTTAGTTCCATTCGCGAGTGAATCTCCACTGTAATATTCCTTTACAATAACTTGTGAAGTAAAATTGATCTACTATCAAAATCTATATATTGATACTATCTACAACACATATAATCAGATCTTACAAGAAGAAAAATATACCAAGGTAATAAAACTACGAACTTACCGTCTTGTGCAAATTTAGAGACCAATTTTAATTTTCAACCCATATCAATACATGTATTATCTTATTAACGTTTTTCTTCCTCATTGCGAAGAAAGCAGGCTTTGCAGTATGGACATATTATTATAATTCAAATTCTTCAGTGTGTCAATAAATATTGAATAATAAAAGTATAGACGTTCATGAAATGTTTATACATCATGAAATCAAGACGTTATTTTGAATCTCAATCGTACAGGTGTATTGCTTTACAATCGTTTTTGCAGCATTGAATGATCCAAAAAACATTGTGCCATCATTTATTGAAGAGTTAGAATAGAATAAAGTAAAAATGCCTATTTTATAATAAATATGGATTTAAAAGACGAACATTAAAACAATGATACAATCACAATTGGCACAAAATAAGTATTTGCAAAAACATCAAATAACGTAAAAAAATCATCACAAAAGGTAAAGTTTTGGGACGGACCAGTTGAATTGATTTTATACATTTCCGTAATGCCAAAAAGTCGTGATTGCTTGATATCTAAAGTCATTCTTCCTTATAAAAAACTTTGAAGGTAGCAATCGCATTAAATTTACATCACCATTATCTAAAATCACTCTAGATTGGAGTTTATTTTCATGTTTTTACACAATCATGTTTAATTGGGTACCGGGACCTTGTTTATTACCAAATTTCCTTTTACATTTAACATTCCTTTATTAAACCAAATATTTCACCAAAACCTTCATTTTAATCACCGCAAACATTGTATACATTCATATCAGCTAATTATCAAAATTTCTTCTCTGTATTCCTCTCACTAATTGTGCTCTATTTTGTTATCTTTATCAAATTTTTATATTTCACTTTTTAAAGCCTTTCTTTCCTCCTTTCTCTTAATAATTTCTGTTTATTTATGTTTCTGTGATAATTGGTAATTTTAAAACTATATATATCTACATTATATTTTAAAAAAAAATACAACGATTTGTTATAACAAATACAGAATTTAAATTTAAGTTGAAATATCATTTTGATGATAATTGTATCAAGGAGATAAGCTTAAGCTAAATGCTTGTTTTTTGCCTTACTTTATATATTCACATATACTTAATGCCTAATACCATTTTGTGTTTCCTTTGTATATTGATATTGTGAGGTTAGGTGATTTTTAAATTACATAAGCTTCTTACTTAGTTAACAAAATGATAAAGGTAATTAAGTATTACTAGCACCATGGATAATTACCATAATTATTGTTACATTTTTACTTACATTTATTGAGGTCAATATCACATGTGTACATGTATAATTTAAGAAATCATAACACGAGAGGTGATATTTACATAAATACTTATTGTCATGCCTATTGTTAGAAAAATACCTGTTTCTACTAAGCACATCAATAATTTTATTCATCTTCACTTCTTTGTTATGAAATACGAGTTTATGTTATAAAATTTCTCAATTTTCTAGTCCATGTCCGCCATTTTGTTATACTTCCGGTTTAGTTCTATTTATAATCTCAACTCGAGGTCAGATTCATATAAATGATTTCTGAGGCAAAGTTGATTAATAGATTAACTGTTATGTATTATTTATTGATTTAAATTGTATATTTGTTCTTATAATGAAATATTATGACATATATATTTTCTATTGTAACCTCGAACCACCTAATTTGCATACCAAAATATGTTCGTACTCATTTGCATACCCAAAGCTAATACCAGCGTTCGTATACCAAAAAAATCACTTTGCCTCTGTCCTTACAGTAGAGTAGACGTACAAATTTTGTCTCATTCAAACCTTTCATAAATTCTAATAAAAGTTTCATTCATAACTAAATTTCATCTTGAAAAGGTATCTTGTAATAAGTTATTTTAAACTTGTTACCGGAAGTTCAGTATCGGTAACGATTTTGTTTACAAACTGTCAAATTTCTGACTTAGTCTTTTTGGGCACATTATTCGGTATTTCGTATATTTGACGGCACTTTAAGTTATAGATAATCGATCTGACCTCGAGCTATTATAGTTTTTCACATTTATGCCATTTATTTATGCTGAAATCGTTACAGTATTTATACATTCATGCATTTGGTCTGAATCCAAGCCACGGTTATTTGTTAAGGCCCATTACAAAAATAAATCATAATTTAAACCGAAAGGAATGGCTTTGTCCTGAATTTTAGTTAGTTTTCCATGTGTAATTTTTAATTGGCCGCTACCAGGCTTGTTGTTTACGCTACCAGTAAACTGTTTAATTACTTATTTACGTTAATACTGATTAACTTTAGCAATTTATTTGAATAATTGCTGATGTAGTACCCTTGCACATTGAAGTAAAAAGTACCCATTAAAACAACCTGACTATAAATTCTGAGCAAACTTGGTTAAGAGAGAAAAACAGGTGATAGTCGAGAGAAAAGTCATACACACGATACAGGGGCGCTACAATATATACATCAGACATTGATTCTACTTTAAGGTCTTAATGACGGGTGTTCAGCTGATAACGAGTGCACAGACGTTGAAAATGCTGAATGTGGTACTGGCGGTAAATGCACTTGTAAAGATACACACAAACCACATGCCACAGACGGAACTTGTGAACCTAAAGGTAAGTTTCCTTTTCCTTTCCATTCTATTTGGTGTTTTAGTAGGAGCCATGCAGGAATGTTGAATAGATAAAATATGATATATGCAGGAATTTTCTCAACGAAAATAGCCTTTGATAATTTCATTTCGATATTTTATTGTATGTGAAAAGATACCATCATTCGTTTTAAAGGAGACACAGGCAAAATGTTCATGTCTTCTTTTAGATTTTTTTATTCATTATCCTGTAAATGGCCTCAAAGTTATTACATTAGGCATTCAAAAGAACAAAACTTTTCTCCTTATAAGGAATGAAATAGTGGTTACCTAACTTGATCCACGTGGGTCTGTCTGGTTAGAGCGTTACGATCTCACAATAGTTGTCACAGTTAACTCTGTAAACGTTAAAGAATATCTGAAATGTTATTGAATGACTTCTAAAACAGCAGGTGTCAAGTGCTGTGTGGCAGCTGTAAAAAGTTGCCCCGTACTTCACTTCAAAGTTGTTATATTTTTCTGGTCCTTTGGGATCATTGATGCCAGCACTATTAAGTGTTGAGAATTGAGTACCGTTCAAGCCGGTGCTAGGGGGCGTGTGGAATGTTCATTATTCCTCATGTACAGACTCAATCAAACCGAGTCTGCAATTCTCTTGTTATTTTGTTGTGATGAATGCTTCCGAGGGATCACTTTGTTTCCAGATTTTTTCTAAAAGACTTGTTTTAACCGTACAATATCCCAAATATCTGTAATTGTAACGAAACTTCCAAATCACATTACCTGTTTTAAATCTACTCTACGATTTTGTCGGTGTCTAAATTTATTCAACATATATTGATGTATTTACGCTTCAAACCCAAAATATATAGATTATATACAGAAATTCATCCTGGGACTTTAAAAAGTGCCATTTTATGGTGATTTGAGCATATAAGATGATTTTGATATTTTTGTCATTAATTTGCCTAAGTACCCGTTTAAGGGATTGAAAACCGTTTCCAAAAGTAGATATAAAATGGAAACTTGTCTTCCAACTTCATTCTTGGTTTACGAAACTATGCACTCCATACTTCCTAAGACCATATGTTAGTGCCAAACCCGGGTGAATTTCCACTGTAGTATTCCTCAACAATAAAATTTGAAATAAAATTGATCTACTACCAAAATTGTATATTGAACCCATCTACAACACACATTTTCAGATCTAACAATAATAAGAACATGAATGAAAAATATACTATGTTCATAAAATAATGAATTTAAAAATATAAATACATGTATTATCTTATTTACGTCTTTCTTCCTCATTGAGAAGAAAACAGGCTTTGCAGTACGGACATATTATTATAATTAAAATTCTTAGTGTGTCAATAAATATGAATAATAAAGTAAAGACGTTCATGAAATGTTAATACATCATGAAATCAAGACGTCATTTTGAATCTCAACCGTACAGTGTATTGCTTTACAGTCGTTTGTTGCGGCATTGTATTATCCGAAACAAATGTTTCACTTTTTATTCAAGAGTAAGAATAGAAAAAAATGCCATTTTCAAAATAAATGTGAAATCAAGAAAGGCAAATAAAACAATAATTGTGACAACATTTGACACTAAGAATATGCAAGAACATTATATAACGTAAAAATCATCACAAATGTGTGTTTTGCACAAGTTTATTTTGGTTTCTTTCATTTCGTCATGTCATATTCGTGCTTGCTTGAATGATATCTTAAGGCATTCTTCCTTATAGAAACTTTGAAGGCAGCATTTACTTAAATTTATATCACCATTATTTAAAATTGCTCTGATAAGTATTTTCATGCTTTTACACAAACATTAAAATGGTACCGACCTGTTTATTACATTATTCATAATCATAAACATGACATTAATATCACCATTTAGTTCGTCAAACTGTTTTGTTATCTTCATTAATTTCTATTTTTCACTCTTTGAAGCGTTTCTTTCCTTCTTTCTCATAATAACTTTATTATTTGTTTTTCTATGATAATTGGTAACCTCAAAACTAAATAGATCTACATAATAAAATCTTAAAAACATAATGATTTATGTGAACAAGTACGAATGTTTTAAATATGAGTTTAAATATCATTGATGGTTCTATCAAGTAGATAAGACTCAGTTAGGCATTGTTACTATTTTAAGGTCTTAATGACGGGTGTTCAGCTGATAGCGAGTGCGCCACCGTTGAAAATGCTGAATGTGGTACTGGCGGCAAATGCACTTGTAAAGATACACACAAACCACATGCCACAGACGGAACTTGTGAACCTAAAGGTACGTTTCGTTTTCTTTTTCTATTTTTCGCTAAATTTAACAAGTGTATATGTTCCTATACATTATATTCACATCGAATATGTAATTTTAATGTTTAAGCAATGAATGTCCGGCTGACACAAATTGTATGGCGTCGCTTATTCTATATGTGGTTCTGGATTTTAATAGTAGTGTACTTGTAAATGCACTCCTAAATCACATGAAACAGAAGAAACTTCCATTCTTCTTTTTTCTTCTTATTTACTTTATAATGACACAACGTATTACTTTTTATCGTAAATCAAACAGCAATGTCTCGGACTTTAAAAGTTCAAAGCAACCATGATTGTTCAATTTGTTGACATCACCGAATTTAGCTGAAACACTACTGGCGGGGGAAGGGGGACATATTTCCTTCAACACGCTATTTCAAAAAAGACATTTTGACTTCATCGACAATACATACACCACAATTACATCCATCTATTGCTAGTTTGTTAACTTACACATTTTAAAAAACAATATGGCATTCGCGGCAGAGTTTCTCAGAATTGACTTTAAGATAAAACTTTATTATCCTGTTTAAAATGACGAATTTCGAAAGATTTGAAAAAATAAATGACAAAAAAAGACAATTTATTAAGCTTAAATCCTGCTACATGAGTATACGTATGTTTTCTTAGCTCAATAAGAAGACAAACATTAATTCAAGAGTCAAAAGTCTGTTCCTCGCGGGCAATGGAAAAAATCTATATGTGTTTGGTCATTGCGGTAAACTTTATATACATATAGTTAACGTTTTTTTATTGCTAAAATACTATGTGAACTTATTGATTTGTGTTTTATTACGTTTTGACCTTGACCTTTTTACTATTTCATATGCTCATCTATTTGTTATACATACTTTATGCGCATTGGTATACCGCCCGGATGTATTATAGTGAAATAAACTCTTAAACTCTTGTTTAAGCCAAATGAATATTTAACAACAGTAACAAAAATAGAAACAACAACAACACTACGACAACTATCAGACAAGTTATTTCCTCTTATAGAAATTGGGCAATTTAGAATTAATTTGAATTCTCTATTTCTATATACAGAATCCATATTTACAAAAATACCGATTTTCGTATTTTAGTTATATATGTATACGGCTTTGTTATAAATCAAAGGGCTGCAGCTCTATGGTATTTTCTGATTTTTGCAATCTAAATCATACTGACTATCTGTATGTACTTTCCTGTATAAGTTTATTTTTATATACTATAATTCATCTTACACAGCGACAGCGTTTTGATTTTCTTCTATAACAGTTTGAGATTGATACATATGGAATGTTGCATGAAAAAAAAAATAGAATAACCTCGACTAGGATTTGAACCATAGGCCTCTCACACCCTCAACGAGACCGCTTACCTCTGCACCACGGCGAAGTTATACATATATACCTTGAATAAAAACGAATACATTATGTAATTCTAAATTGAGAATTTCCATTTCGTGTTTGTAATCCTTATTAATTTCGAGGTATTTTGTTCACGATAAACCTGTTGTTTAACACTGATGAAAATAATATAGCGAAAATCTTCTCGCCAAAACAGTCCGACATGTATATATTCCACTACCCGACAGTCAGATTTATTTGTGTACTACGCTCTGGAGTATTCGGTAATCGACATAGCTAAAAATAGCATTTTCATTGATTAAAATGATATTCATGATAATCCGAAGCTTTACGGAAATAGTCGAACATTTTTCATTGGGTAAAAAAGATATTCATCCGCGAAATTTGTGATTGTAACCTCATATTTCTGTTGACTAATCTAAACTTTTAATGCACTGTAATTCGTTAAATGCCTTCATTAAAAATTATTCTTTCTTTTAAATTGCTGGTTCTTAAGCAGTTTTGAGTGAGAACTACTTTGCGTTGTTAGGACTGTGAGGAAATTTTGTGTTAGACCGTGGATGTTAGCTATGTATTTACTGATCTTACGATCAGAAAATACAAAAATCGTTATTTTAGTGGAATATGGACTTCGTACAAAAGTCTCTGTATGTCACGTGTGTACGGATCACCGTATATTAGTCTTATACAGAGTATTTTACCCGTACATTAATGATAAACAGAGCTTCATAAACTTCCTTATATTGCTCACAGCTGAATACTCTTCCAAAATGAAGTTCTGCATTAGACGTAGACTCTTATACCTTAAGAAGTTGTATGTTCATGTCTTAAAAGAACGTAATCTGTGTACATAGTGTCTTAAACAGAAGTACGATAATCGAACATTTAAAGCTTTAAAATATATACAGAATTATGTTATCATAAATATAATCAAAATAGTGTTAACTTAAGGTAAACTGCATAATATTGCGAAAGTATTGATAGTGGATCAAAGATGAATAGGTTAAAAAAAATATTTTAATTTTAAATCAAACGAATTCCAAACTTCTGATACAATGTACTTTATTTCACAAATGTAATAATTTAGTCCTGTTTATGAATTTGTTTATGTTTTGATACATTCGAAATATTGAAAAATGAATTATTCTGTGCAATAGTAAAATATAACTTGTTTCTAGAATTTCTTTACTTAGCATTTCTTTTTACCGTACTTAAACTTGCAAATTAAACACGGCGAGGGTCCCCCTAACGCTTTGTATGTTGTACACAATTCTCAAAGCATGGTGTTTTCAGATGAAATTATCTAATTTACACCTATTTGTTTTATTTTAGTAAACAAAAGACAAGTTGTTATCATTTGAATATTATTTTATATTAATTTTCTTGCTAATTAGATCAGCTTAAATAATCATAACACGTTTATGCAGACACTGTAATTCTAACATAACACCTTTTACTTATAAATTTTAAAAAAACTTCTACGTTAGGCGCTTCATTGAAATTTCAGTGCATATTGTGTATCTCTGAATTTAATCTAAATTTTGTACTTGCGCTACAAAAAAATGGCAAAATCAATGCCAAATTACCTAACTTATACGTGTACTGTACATTAAAATACCAGGTAATATTATTTATCTGAATGGAATATATCCTTTTTCAGTTGTAGGAAGTACTTGTAGCGGAAGTGAGGCATGTCCCGGTGACGAGAATACAATATGTAACAATAATAAATGTGAATGTAAAGAGGACTTTGCAGAAAAGAATGACGTTTGCACATTGAGTAATATCATATAACACAGTTGATTTATAAAACTTTAAGTTTATAAAGCTTATAGCAATAACCTTATATCCTTAACTAAAACAGGTCATTTTAACATCTTGATATTTGATTTTAAAATGTACTTTTTAATACAAACTATATATCTATTTGTCTTTTCAGAATTTGTCTCTATCTATAAGTAATGCTTTATTTGCAAAGTCAGTAAACGTAACACATAGCATACATCTTATCTAATTGTTAGTTTTCCAGAATTTGTATCTTGAAATAATGTGCTATTTCAGCTGTCAGTGGAAAAGATTGCTCAGATACATCAAAATGTGAAATTGACAATGCTGTCTGTGACACAGAAACTAGTAAATGTAAATGCGACGCTGACTTCACGATGAACGTTGACAAATGTGACCCGAAGAATGCTGGTAAACTATTTTACATTTAAACATGTGAAATCAATTTCGGAACACATTATGAGGAAACTGATTAATATCGTTAAATCTAGAATACATGACAAATAATTTGCGTTTCAAAATATTGAAAAATATTCTGTCTGGTTAAGAACTGATTGATATACCCCTACATAACTTCAGTTACATAATTGGACACATCAAATAATTAACAGCACCTTTAACATGCCAATCAAGAACATTTTATTGATTTCATTATGATATCAGAAACAATTCGTTGTATTCTTATTTATATTTTAGCTGCGATGACTGGGTTCGGAGCAATTGTGTTTTTGCTGTCGGTTCTATCAGCATGTCTTATGATGTTCTAAAGGACAAGGATTTTGTAAGTGTAGTCTTATTATATTATCATCAGTGCCTAATTATTTATGAGTTCATTTAGCATAACCAAAGCAGAAATAAATTCATTAGCTATGAATGTAAATATGAATCTGTACTCGATTTTTTATGTTATAATAAGGTACATCTCGCAGTTGTCTTTCTTTCCCTTTAATACTTATAACCACCATAAGTATCTTAACCCCGTTACGACAGTGTTTTACGAAATGCACTTCATTTCATAATTCCAGTTCTGTAGCCCCTTTATTCTCGCAAGTACGTACAAATAAAGAAATACACACATGCGAGAGAATGCTCGTGCAAATATCTAGAGGTTAATCACATTAATATCAAATATTTATATCCATTTCAGGTTGGTTTCAAATGGATTTGTATCCGTCACGTCCAGCGTTTGCTTTAATTTGCTCGTGTGAAATCTATAATTCAAGAATTCATTTATTTTCCTTAATTAAAAAGCATCATACAATTTCTATGTTTCATAATTCATTGTTACTTTATTATTAATATCAACTTAAATAGAGAGACATTTACTTTCGATTTTGCTTAAGTCTGTGTTATGGGGCGTGGACAGTCGTTCGCAGTACTGTCCATGAATAGCCTCAATCTAACCGAGCCTGCAATATATTTTTGATTTCGGTGTTCTGGACTTTCTTTAGGGATTCTATTTCTCTCTATTTTACCCATATATATTTTCTATGAAATTTATTCATTGGTAATGACGATCCTTACAACACACAACAGAAAGGCTTAAAAATGCGTTTTTTATTTTCAAATGAGGAATTTTAAAGATTAAAGCTGCATTAAATAAATATCATAAGAAAAGAAATAGCAACATTCCTTAAATGTGCTTCATATCGACTCATGCCTTTAGTTTGGTGCCCAGACCACCAAAATGGTATTTTAAGCCTAAAATTCGCAACCTCATTGTGGAAAAATCGGACGTACAATTTTTGTATGCGTGAGAAACTCGCCTTTGAGTCATCCGTACATCAATAGAAAAAGAACAAACACTTTAGGTAGCAGTCCGAATTTAACGGAAAATTTCTGCATTATATTACGGATGTTTTCATACAAATTCAATTTTTTATGTGATAATTACTTTCTTGTTAACGACAGAGCTAATGCACCGTGAAACTCAAACGGTAAAATTTTATTTGCACAAGGATATCTCATATTTGCTGTGATTTGCATGGTTACAATTGATTTACCACTGTGACGTAGCGCATACACAAGCTAATTAGACTAGTCTTTATTTGTATGTTAAAATATACGACCTTTAGTGTTACCGTGGGGTTTTCCTTTTAAAATCATAACTTATGAACAACTTTAACGAGATTAACAACAACAGCAACAAACAGAAACACATAATTTTAGCACATTATAACAATATTGTTAAGATGGTAGTTCACATTTTGAATCATTATATGTATTCATTGTTTTCTTTGATATTTGTATCTTTTTAAACAGTTTCTCATTTTCTGTTCATCTGTGTTTCAAAATATTCAGATTAAGAAGTAAATTTTACAACTGTTTAGTTCTTAAATGAGGGTTAATGTTTACTATATGAAAATATTTTGGTTGATCGTTCTACTTTTATTTCATTAAAAGTGGTATGTTGAAATCGAAAAGGTAATTAGTCGGTATAGAGTATTATCCGGGAAGAATTTATTATAAAAAGTTAATGAGTGTTTTGATTAATTGTATCCTCGTTTGAAATAAAATTATTCATACACGTTTGTTTAATGCACACACTTATCAAATAGAATTGTATCATTGTGTGTAAACTTGAAGCTAAACTTGTGGACTTATTTAAGACAGTTTAATGACTAGTCACAACGAGAATATATGAGATTGGAGATATCATCAGTATATGACTTCACACATGTTACATTACCGTTTAATATTCCCGATGAACGCCATGTGATTATGGATAAACGTTTCTGCTCATTTAAGAATCTATATAAGTACACATTGTGACATTTTAGAATATCGTGTATTCAATAAGATCTTAAATACAGAAACATAAACACAAAATCCCTTGTTTCTTTAAAATGTTGTACTTCAAAACTTTTAGCCATTTTTAATGAAAAGTTATTTGGTATTATTATTTATAATCTGCTAAAAATGATTTATCTGTTATGATAGTATTTTTTTAAAAAAGTATTCCTATAATAAACAGTTGTAACATATACAGTGTATTTTGTTTTATTTTACGAGTTATTTGGAACCAGAAATACGTTATTTCAAATATTGTTGTCACTCAAGAAACACACTTATTATACAACAATTTTCCTTGTCAACATCAAAAGTGAATTTTGTGTCAGTCAGTTACATAGTTTTGACTAAACATCAAAAGAATTAATTCGCCACGGCAAAAGGACGATAAGAGCCAGTTATTAAGATAGGAAAGATATATAACAACCCAAGTTTTTAGATTAAAAACTATTTACTATGGTTTTGGCAGAATTTTGTCCAATGGCTAGATATGTATTCCGGATAATCGGAAATACATATAGTATAATGATTACAATATAACTAAAAGCTCCGGACAATCGGAAGTGAATTTTACTAAAGCCCATATGGCTGATTACACTCCGGACAGTCGGAAGTGAATTTTTATATTTTGAAAAAGAGACAACGTGCTGGCAAATGCCATGCCTTAAACATATATTGTAATGATATAATGACTGACTGATACATATATAATGTCATATACAAGATTGTTGATTTCACTCCGGACACTCGGAAGAGAAATAACAAATAACAGAAACTAACTTAATATTTACTAAATAATAATGTCTGTAAGCACTTGTCTCAAATGTCAACAGTCACATTGTAAATCCAGCCATGACGTTTTATTTCAATGAAATACATTCATGATGAAAGTTCTTCATAGATACATCTGAAAATATAAATTAGGAAAGCACAACCAAAGGCAGAAAATCATTAGGGAGGGACAGGGTGGGTTTTGATCGTTTAAATTAAACATTATGATGTGGAAAATACTCTAACAAATACGAAACAGCTTTTACCTTTCAAAAGACTTCAAAAAGGGAGGGAAACTAGTATAACCCAATGAACATTATAATAAAACATGATTATCTCCCCTCTAATAAAAAGCATTATTAAAATACAAGAATTCGCATAATGCCAAATTATTAAGATAGGAAAGATGTATAACAACCCAAGTTTTTAGATTAAAAACTATTTACTATGGTTTTGGCAGAATTTTGTCCAATGGCTGGATATGTATTCCGGATAATCGGAAATACATATAGTATAATGATTACAATATGACTAAAAGCCCATATGGCTGATTACACTCCGGACAGTCGGAAGTGAATTTTTATATTTTGAAAAAGAGACAACGTGCTGGCAAATGCCAAGACGCGAGTAAAGCAAGATGCACAAGTGTCCCGCCATAAAGAAACTTATGCAAAGCGGAAAAAGGACGTTGTCAAATAAAAACCATGGACAAAATCTTTTAAAAATATTAGCAGAGTATACTATGGGAAATATCTCTTGGAAGATGTGGCAAAGGTATAAATTGCACCCTGTAATGTGTTGAGCATAATATCAACACCTAGGTCTGTCAGGTGGGTACTATCCCTAAATAATTCTGGGGAAGACTCTTTTATTTGGGGATATTGTAGATAATTACTAAATGAAATATGTAGTTCTTGATCTTTTTTTTTTTTGAGCTACTTAAAAGAAGTTGAGAAAGTTCAATAAATTCTCCATTCCAAATTTTCTGTTTTAAATTATCTGAAACATGGAGAGAAATATCAGAAGAAACAGAATTAAAGTTACCGTATGTGTGTGGTTCAAATAATGGCTGAGGTTCCAAGGGTGCTGAGGCTGCATTTTGTTGCTCTATAGGTTAGTTGAGGCTGGCAGTTGTTCCGGAAGGTTGCTCAATGCGTAGATGTGATTTTGTGGTTGCAGGGCACCGGGAAAACTGCATAATTTTTTATTCCCGTTTGAGCTCCTGTTGAAAATCAATTTTACTTGTGGGAATAAATTGTTGTTGCTGGGGGGTAGAATTTGCTGTGGAAATAGTCGAAACAGATGGTTGTTTTAAAAATGAAACTCTTTTTTTTAAATTCTTTTGGTTGGGGTTTCTTTTTTTGGGGGTTTACGGGGGGGTATTTGTGCTTGTTGTAAGCTGCCCAAATGTCATGTAAGTTTGCCCTGTGCTGGGGGTTTCGGGGTTGGGGAAGGGGTTGAAACTTTCCCTTTAGGGGAGTTTGGGAAAAACGGGTCTGGTTTCTCATATGATCAACCTGTTGCCTAAGATTTCCACGACGACGTGAGGGCACCTCTTCCACGTGGGCATATTGACAGATATGAAATCAAAATAAATGTTATGATTAACTAACAAGGTTCAATAAATGTTATAAAAACCTCCAATTTTTATGTGCAGCACAACGCATAACACATTTATAAATCTGAATAGAAGCCCATTTGGCATACAATATTATTAATGGACCTCATTAATGTTGAAGTCAAAATTTTAAATACATATTAATTTACTTTTAAAAGTAACTATATTAATCATACAGAATTTATTGATTATTATAATTGATGCCCATTTGGCATAAAACATTTTTGTTTTGTGATTTTAGAATATATCTTGAAATACGAAAATTTATACTGTTTACTCCAAAATATAAAGATTCATACAAATAATATATTTTAGATCTATATATATAAATATCTATATATAAATAAAATGATAAAAAAACCCCATTTGGGATTTATTAACAAATTTTGACTGCACGCACATGTGGCGTATTGGCAAGTCAAAAAGTTAAAGAATAAAATTATAACTCCTTAAGTCAGACGTATCATACAAATATATGTTGAACAAAAAACCCATTTGGCATGATAAAAAGGCCCATTTGGCAAACAAATTATTATTATTATTATTTTGCACGCCCATATGGCGAATGGTAAGGCAAAACATAAGAACATATATTTATAATTCCGGGAAATCGAAAAATATATGCAAATATATGCATACAAAAACCCATTTGGCATACTGTAAAGGCCCATTTGGCAAAACATTTTTTGACTGCGCGCCCATATGGCGTATTGGTAAGTCAAACATTAGGGCTTATATATTTATAACTCCGGAAATCGAAAGTATTCATGCAAATAAAATGTATAACAAAAGCCCCATGTGGCATAATATAAGGCCCATTTGGCACAAAAAAATGATTTTTTTGACTGCGCGCCCATATGGCGTATTGGCAAGTCAAACATAAGTGCATATATTTTATAACTCCGGAAATCGGAAGTATCATACAAATATATGCAACAAAAAATTAAATAAATAATAATAAAAACATGCAATTTATAATTTATACTAACATTCGGTGTTAAATATAAGTCATATCAATTATTTAAAGTCATATCCGCGGATATGACTCATATCCGGTATTAAGACATATTCGTCTTCAGTGCATCAAACTACATGCAATTTCATTTAGGCCTATCCCATATTCAGGTGTGCGAATTGCATAATTAATCATTCCATGATAAATTTTAATTTTCCAGTGCATTACCTTCTATCGGCTAAAGCATATTGGTGTTATATTACTTTTTTTTTTTTTTTTTTTTTTTTTTTTTTTTTTTTTGGCAGCCATTTTTTTCCATTTTGGAACATGTGCTCTAACGATGAAAAATAAAGATTAAATTTTCAGCATTTTCACATGCAAATAAACTATTTCAATAGCATGTCAATATGAATAGTATATTCGTATAACATAATTACACAAACTTACAACATTTTGATCGTTTGAATTAAACATTATGATGTGAAAATACTCTAACAAATACGAAACAGCTTTTACCTTTCAAAAGACTTCAAAAAGGGAGGAAACTAGTATAACCCAATGAACACTATAATAACACATGATTATCTCCCCTCTAATAAAAAGCATTATTAAAATACAAGATTTCGCATAATGCCAATTATAATAACAAGTTCAGCTAGAAAGAGACAAATAAAAAAGGATCATAATTATGAAACGGTAAGTTAAAAATGACATTAAAAAGAAACAAAAATGTACAGACAAAGGTTAATATATGGTCTTGCATTTCGTAGGAAAAAGGGCAAAAACTCATGTGTGAATTATCAAAGTATATTGCAGCGCTTTTGAAATTACACTTTATAAACACTGGAGAATGGAAACAAAAACACTTAAAAACATTGTTTTGCATTTAATTTTGCATTTTACTAAGATAATCTAGTCAAAAAGATTAGTAATTTGCTTCACATAAACAAACTTATAAAAGTGTGCGCATAGTAGCCTAAAGGAACTCCACTGATGTCCAAAAAGCCTTAAAGCATAAAATTTTAATGCATACTAAGATAAGCTTGGGCACTTAAAACAGAAAGATGCGCAACAGATTATTATCGAAATAACCTCACAAATAAATTGAAGTTCATATTTTTGTTTTACTTTTGGTTCGATTCGAGTGCAAAATATTTTAACACCATTTTTCAATTTTAGGTCCCTTTTCACAATCAGACAACTTAAAAAAGGAGTGAGGAAATGTTCTAAAATTATGCTCACATGGTACTGGTCTAGACCTACATCAAATGGTATATCAATCTCACAAAATATATTACTCAATACCGTACTGTCAAAACCCTCTGTGGAGTCCCTTCAAATATTAAAGCTCCAATAGCAAGCCGGCTTCTGTTCCTCCCCAACACACATTACTATCAAGATTAACTTTTACGGACCTATATACTACTCTTTATATCATCTGCCTATTCTACATTTACATTTATTTACATGAAATTTAATTCTTAACGTCAAAAACACAGTTATCTATACACTATGGAAAAGAATAAACCTGGAAAGATTGGTATTCACTTTAATAAAACAGATTATTATAAAAAATGATAACTATATAAGCATATTAAAAAATAAAACATTGGGTTCTTCAGTTTTTTCAGTATCATAGGTCATTTTGTATCACGTTGGCAGATTTTTTTTATTTTAAGACGTGCTTTGACCTTTACTTAATACAATGTAACTACAAATGATAAGGGCATGATAAACAATAGTATACCAAATCAGTTGACGATTTCAAATTTAATAAAAATCGATTTGAACAGTTTAAGCTGCCTTTTAAAAATCAAAACTCGCAGAAAGGTTTTATCTGATTAATTGAAAGTATTAGCCAAATCTCTGACCAAAGTCAAGAACTGTCTAGAGAATTGATAAAGCATGACATTTTCAACGATTCTCTCATGTTATCTCAGAATTAACTACTGTTTTAGTAACATTCCAATACTTGCAGTGTCTTTGTTTTGCGACGGGTGGTTCATGTGAAGTATTAAGCAGGTATGTCTTCAGTTTCTAGAGCTTTAGGATTTGCACTATTTATATAATATAAAAAGTATTGTACCTATCATTTAAGAAATTGCGATTGGCTATTTCTACATTGGGAAAAGTACCACGGTGTATGATTATTATTGATTTATATACATTAATCCTAACATCATGCAGCAGAGACTTTAGAATCGAATTTAACGTCCTGAGGGTAATCAATGAACATTGTAAATACTACTGGCAAAAATATATTCACAGATAAATTATGCTTAGATTTAATATTTGAAAATACATATAATTGCTATAGTTGCTTTAAAAACTCTCTTTTACATGTAAAATAAACAACTTTTTAATACAAACAGAGAAGATATGTTACTCTTCAAATCTTAACACTATAGGTGAACAGAATATAACTACATTAATAAGTCTCTTTAAAGAAACTGATCAACCAGTATTAATACAGCTTTGAAAACAAAACTTGTTTATTCTCTTATTTAAATAAGGCAAAGTCAGTCAAAATTTTCCTAGATTTCAGTTAATTTCTGCAATAAGATAATACACGAAGTTGAGCATAGTATATATTTAACGTTGCAACTCATTTAGTTTTGTTACTTAACTGTGATTTTGTATTTGGTATCAAAAGTACGACTCAGCAAATATGAGATTTTGCTTTCGTATTTTTTCCATTGTTTTATTCATTTCGTCAAATAAATAAAGCTGAAATCTTAAAATATACACAGGAGGGTTCCGCCACTCAAATATCCACAAACTCAAATTAGTTTTGTGTGAATGATTATATATATTAAACTATATATATCCACCAGAATAAGATCTTTGTAAATATCTAGTTTGATTAATTTGTTTACCAAGCAATTATCATGTAACATCAAGATGGCAATTAATCTAGAGGTACTTGTATTTTGTTACTCTTACAGAGATACACAATAAAGAGAGTACTAAATCTCTAGCATGCATTGTTTTAACTTTACCAATTTAAATGTTAATAAAGAACCCTGGGTGATGGGAGTATTTCAAATAAATTATGTTTGTGGTACTACAGAACGAAGACAAATTCAGATAAAGAAATAAGTAATTGTTATGTTACTTTATACTCTGACATAACGGTTGCACTGTCATAAAGGTAACCGCTATCCGATTAATTAATTAATTAATCAATCGGATAACGGTTACCTTTATGCAAATGATTGAAGTTACGAGTGTACGTACATTATGTGCTTCAATTATTTGTTTTCCGATTAATGAAGAAAATGTTGACATTTAAAGAATAGAACTTGCAAAGGGCTCAGATAGCTTACTCCATTACTTAACTATTATTAGTTGGATTTTTATTAAAAAAAGTTTTAGGCAAAACTTTGTAAAATGATTAAATGTTGACATTTTGAGAATATGACTTGCAAACGGTTCAGATTGCTTATTTCATTACTTAACTAATAATATAAATTGGATTTTAACATTAAAAGAGTTTTAGCCAAATGTTTGTATAATATAAATGATAACACCTATTTTCTTTCAAATCGGTTTTAGTTCTGAGCTTGCGATTATTATTCAATGTTTGGTTATTACCCATTCATCAAAATGATACATAAATGGCCATCAAATAATTAGCGTTTTGTTCTAACCAAATGACGTTGTGCTGATCATGTGACCGTTTGTCCTTCACGTAGTATGACATAAATAGAGGTTGCTATGCTAGTTATCTTATATCATGTTTTGGTTTAGACATTCAAACATGGTAAGACTTTTTTTCTTTTACTTAAAATTCCGTTTTTGTTTTTTCTTACAGATTTGAAGTTCATAACTGTTAAAAATTGATTCTTTATTTTAAAATTGTTGTTTAAGGATTTTAATTATTGACTATTTCAGTAAGAAACGATATTTGCTGTTTGCTTTATTGTTTATTCGTGAGAAACATTTGCCCGTTTTAAAGCTATAGCACAAGTGTTTGATTTACTTTTGAAAGAATTTATAATCTCAACATTTATACAGATATTGTCATTCAATTATGTTTATCATTCTATCATATCGATTGTCATACTATTTAGTCTAGAGAAATTTTCGTGCTACTAACGGCCTTTATTGCATCTCCAAAACCTATCTGCGAGTCATGGCAATTTCAAAAGTAATACAAAATCAATTACAGAGTAGTAAATTAATTATGTGTTTAAATTTCCTTAATCCTACCGTTTTTATAGCATATAACTGTCATGTGATATTTGTAGCATAATAAAGTTCACTAAGTAAGACACATTATTGAAAATGCTTAAAATGTACACGATAAACATGAAGAAGCATTACTTAAGATAACATTGTAGAATGTTATATACATAAAGTTACATATTCATTATTACCATTTTCAAAATATTCCAATTATTAATATATTAATGATTTAATAGCGCCAATAAATAAATGAATGTTTTTTTCTTACATGATGCTACAAAAGCTTTATGTAACTTGTGCTATGACTATTCCCGAAAATATAAATTATGTAACTTAAAGTAATTATGTTCCCCCTAAACCTTTGTGGGAACTGAAAAGTAAAATATATTTTAAAGTCCAATGTTTTTAATAATTCTAAAAAATATGCAAAAATGTATAATTTCTATGAACATTAGGGATAATACATAATTAGATTTTGTTAGCATTTAGCAATAGGAATATTTTCAAATATTTCACATTAATTCTTGATTGTAGTATATTTTATCAATTATCTATTTCAGACATTAGGGAAAGCCTTGTTGGTTGGCGCCCTGTCCCTTTTTATTTACGTTTTCTATTGCGAGGCAAAAGGTAAAAGAAAAAAATGAAAATACTATTGAAGATCATTGTAAGTTTAATTAAGATAGTATACAAGCAAATGATAATTAAAGACTGAATAATTATTTATGAAGATATGAAGATGTTTATAACGAATGTTTGTAATTTTTGTTAACTTTGTACTTTTCTTGTTGACGAATATAGATAATATAATTAAAGGAATTAAAATACTGTTTAAAGTTAGTCCGTTTTAAAATGACAGCGCTAGCGGAACTAAACGAAGATCAATATGAACATGTCAGATTACTTTAGAACCACTCAAACACTTTTTATTTCTTAAGTTCTTAAGAAATAAATTTTCTCAATTATTAGTTTTGTGCACTGAAACAATAAATATCCAAACCATATAAACCTACTGTTCTTCAAACCCTTAAATATTCAGTTTAGATCAATTAATTGTATATTCATATAACCTTTGTATTATTTAATTTGCAATATCAAATAATAATCATAGGTTTTGTATATTTCATCATTATTTCATCATTTTATACTGAATAAATCGTGTTTGTAACTTAAGAAAAGAGACTGAAAATTAAACAACAATGAACCAATGTATTTATGCACTACCCGAAACGAAACAACACATTTTAAGGGGCGCCGTAGATAGGTGCAAACAAAATGCGACAGAATTGAAAATAGAATTGTTTTTGTTGGATTAATCGACAACAAAGATTGATTATTGTTTGTTAATTAATTAATGTACGTAATTTTGTCGCCTTCTGTAACCTCTTTTTGAATTGTATAATCATTGCTTTTCATAAATCTAGGAACGGTTTTTTTTCCATTATTATATTCTCCTTAACTAATAATTTTCCTTAAATATATCTTTTAAAATTTTACTCTGTCCCATTTCCTCAAAAGGTATTTACTTCTGACTTATAATATGTATGCTTTACATCAACCATATAATATTTGATATGGTGTAAAACTCTAGCACAATTATTTCCAAGATGATCTCCCTTACGTCTACGACCAGGATTAAAAAGGTCGAGCGTGCTATCACTTCTGTCAGCTCTTGTTAATAAAATGTCAAGGTTCCAAAAATGAATAATATAGGTTTCAAAGGTTTTTCATAATCGTGTTTTTGTATGAGAAATTGGTGGTGATGACGGAAAGTGAAATACTCAATAAAACTTATATGAAGACGTGAATGAATAGCGTGAGGGATTATCAGGGAAGGAACTTATATAAATCTCTGGTGGAGTGTGTAACGAAACTTTCGAAACAGGTCGCTTTTTCATCCAATGGTCAATCACAGATATCTTTACATATCGTAAGGAAACTTGTCACAACCGAATCAAACTTAAGTTAGGGACACAAATGACCGAAATCTCACTGCGCATTACGTTGCATGCAACTGGAACCGCCTTGACTGAATATGATAATTATAACTGCCACTTTTTGTTACTTACGATATAAATAATATTTGCCTTTCAAAAGCAATTTTACTTTTAAGTTTTCGGTACAACATGTACTTCTTCAAACGAGAAGACGGTTTGCACTTTAGAAAACATGGTGTGTGAAAGTGGTGCCTGTGCTTGCAAGGCCGGATACAACGGGGATGAAACTTGCAGCAAAAGTTGGTATCACTAGTGTTCATTATTTGACATCACTTTCGTGACCATAGTCTCATGTGTGAGATATTTTCTACCTTTATAACAAAAAAATGTGAATTGCCACCCAGACAAAACATTTGGAAACCGTTTGTAAATGTTGCACAATATTTTATCAAAAGAGAACTGTATCTCGCAATTCATTTTTAAACTCCCTTTTACCTCTTTTCTTGGAAAAAAAAGGTTTGTCTATAGAATGATGTGCTTAAGAAATGCACAGTCTTACGCTGTATTAACGTGCCGGTAATTATACGATTTTTTCTAAATCTGCTTAGCGCATTTAATATTATTTCTGTGATTGTACAAAACGTCATAGTAAAGTCTATTACTCTGATATCGTGAAAAATATGGTAAGATTAACATAAAAACACATTGTTTAAAACGTTAAGAAAATGTATATAACTTTAAAAAATTGTTTCTATCTTTTTGTACACTAACTGCTCAGTGAAAAAGTAAAATATTTCACGATTAAAGAAACACGTACATTGATAAATATTTAAATTAAGATACATTTTGTGTGATCTTACAATATCGATAACAATCAAAAGTAAAACGATATTTTAACGTTTGAATGTATATTTAATGTATAGTTATAATGTATAGTTTTAATACGTGGGTTTGAGAAAATATCATATTTTTTCCTTATATTAATAAATGCAATGGAAAAAAGATTTGAAAGATCGAAAACAAAGTCTATTACCCTATCCGTGTTGTTGAAACGAGATTAATTTATTTAAAAATTAAGAAACCCATTCGAATTTATTCCTCCATAGAAGGATTCATTACAAAAAGGATATATATCGTTTCAGAAAGTATTTTAAATTTCATTTCAAGCATGCTTATCTATAATTACAAACATAACCTTAAAAGAAGAAAAGCATGGGATTAAAAGTAGTATAGTTCAATGCCAATTTCAATAAATTTCAGTAATTGGAGGTAATTGTAAAACAAGCAACACATGCCCTGGTGATGCAAATGCTGTGTGCCAAAGTGGAAAATGTGCTTGCAAAGCAGGCCACGAAGAGAAGGAAAGCGTTTGTACAAAGAGTAAGTTATAATATACTATTATTTAGCAGTCTTCTGATTTTTGTTTTATGGTGTTTTTTTTTATTCACAAAAATCTGTATTTTCTAAAACTTGCAGATTTTAAGTTTGTGTTGGGTATTTTAATTTTGATAACAAATGTATAAAAATGTTTAGTGATTTGCAATGCACTTGCCCACTTTTAAAAACGTTTTAATAATACAAAACGTTTATGTGAGGTCATTATTTTATCTGAACAATAATAAGCCTGATTAACAACAAAATAAAATAAACAGTCAAAAAGTAGTAAAAAATATTCATTATTTTAACATAATTATATTTATAAATAAGGGCTTTAGTCCGATTATAAAAAAACTGAAGACAAAGACTAAGATTGACGGTGTGCATATGATACATAATATCTGCATTGCATATATTGGGGTCACATAATTGTCCCATTATAATGAAAAATAGATCTAAAGAAAATGATTTAAGCAGAAAATCTCCTCATACAGCGTCACGATCTGTCCATGCTCTCGGATAATGGACACTTTTAGGAATTTCTCCATAATATTTTAGTTACATTTCAATTTGTAGAATGAAAACGTGCGTGCAATTTTAAGCAATTTGTTTCAAACTACCACTTCCTACTTATAAAAATCACTGAACTCAATTTCTTTATTACAAATCATTTTTCATGATACCCATGGAAAAAGGGTCTGTCAATGTAACATCTTCAGACATCTTTTCATTAATCATGCCAACAAAATAGGAATAAATAAATAAATAAATAAATAAATAAATAAATAAATAAATAAATAAATAAATAAAAATAATCTATGAAGCGCCATTGATTATATTGACAATATATTTTGCTCTGTTTCAAGTATATGTCGCATGAACTACGGTATGCTGAGCTGCTACATGTACCGTCGGATTATTTTAATGTTTTTGGATAATATTGAATAAATTTCAGTAATTGGAGTTAATTGTAAAACAGGCAACACATGCCCTGGTGATGCAAATGCTGAGTGCAAAAATGGAAAATGTGCTTGCAAAGCAGGCCATATGGAGAAGGATAGCGTTTGTACAAAAGGTTAATTATAATATACTATTATTTAGCAATTGTCTGATTTTTGTTTTTTGTTTCACAATGATCTGTATTTTCTAAAACCTTGCAGATTTTTTTTGTGGTAATACTATTTCAATTTTGATAACAAATGGATACAAATGTATTGTGATTTGCAAAGCACTTGCACACTATGTCTTATAAAAACGTTTTAATAATACAAAAAATTGTGACGTCATATTTTTCTGTACAATAATACGCCTGATTAACAACAAAATAAAAAAACACAATCAAATATTAGAAAAAAAATCATTATTTCAACACATATTTATGTGAGATGGACGGTGTACATATGATACGTAATATCTGCTTGGCATATATTGGGGTCACATAATTGTCCCATTATAATGACAATAGATCTACAGAAAATGATTTAAGCAGAAATCTCCTCATACAGCGCCATGATCTGTTCATGCTCTCGGATAATGGACAGATTAAAGCGTCATTGATAATATTGACAGTATATTTTGCTCTGCTTCTAATATATTTCGTATGCACTATACTTAGTTGCTACATGTACCATCGGATTATTTCAATGTTATTGGATAACATTAACTGAATTTCAGTAATCGGAGGAAATTGCAATGCAGGCAGTACTTGTCCTGGTGATGCTAATGCAGTGTGTACAAGTGGCAAATGTGTTTGCAAATTGGGTTACGAAGAAAAGGATAGCGTTTGTACAAAAAGTCAGCATTTTTCTTTGAAAATCTTTCTGTTTATCATATAACATGTTAAATCATGCTTATGTTCTTTAATTTATTTTGATATTTAATACTTCGATAAAAAGTAAATGCGATCAATATTCAGTTACCAAGCACAAGCGAAAGTAATATTTTGAAACACGTCAATTTTATGCTGTGTTATTTTTCTTATTAAATGATAAACAATATTTCTTCTTTGACTACAAATATATTTCATATATAAGATGCAATGTTTAAAAGTCTATGTATATATGTATATAAGTTTAAACGTTTTATCATGGGCATTCTAAAAATATTGTTCTGCCAACTTTTACAAATTTATATATTTTCTGTTACTTTTTCAGCTGTAGCGGGAGTTAGTTGCTCATCAGATAAAACAGCATGTGGATCCATTGAAAATGCTGCCTGTGATACAAACACAAATAAATGTAAATGCAACCCTGATTACACGATGCATTTTGTCAAATGTGAACCAAAGAACTCTGGTGAATGTTGTTTTTACATAACATGTGTTTTAAATTTGTCGAAACTACCAGTTCAACATTGCAATTTATTTAGAATAATTCTTTTACTATGGTATTTCTATGACGTCTCGTCTCTTGTTAATAGAAAAAATTATATAAAATAATACAACGCAATGGCTTAACCTTAGTTAAAACCTTTTAAAAGAAAGTAAATAACAGTTTGCCTTGTTCGTTTGTAATTGATGTAATGTAATGTAACAAGCACTTCTATCACCTTTTTCACATTATAGCTACAATGATGGAAATCTGCACTATCTCACTAATGCTATCTGTGTTGACCACATGCCTTATTGTCTTGATCTAAAAGTATCAAAAATAGTAAGTTATGTCTTTTTACGATAGATTTTATTTGATCATTGAATAATGTTTTCACAGGTGCCTCTTTGTACATTATTTCCTAAATATTTTATCTTTATTGACATGATCTTATCCTGATTCCAGTAAGATTTGACTGTCATTTAATCTTTTTCAGACTGCCCTAACAGAAATCTTGGATCATTGTGTACAAGTGTCAACAAAGATAAAAACTGTATTTGTAAAAATATACAGTGACGTTATGATATGTCCAAGCTTTATATTCAATATAATGTTAGCCAAATTTCAGTTTTTTTAGGATACACTGTGTAGAAACTTCTTTCTATGATGGCAAAAGTATACAAGTTGAATTGTAAAACTTTTCAAAATCAAAAGTAAAAAAAATATTGTAATCACAATACCCATACAATTATATAGGCTTGTTGTAGATAAAACAGTCTTTCCATTTCTACACTGTGAATAAATTCCTCTTATCGCATTTCAGTATCAATGGTGTTTGACTTCGAATTTATATAAACGCTTGTTATTTGTACATATAATTGAGCCGCGCCATGACAAAACCAACATAATGGGGTTGCGACCAGCATGGGTCCATCCCAGCCTGCGCATCCGCGCAGTCTGATCAGGATCCATGCTGTTCGCTTAAAAACCCTATTACAATTAGAGAAACTGATAACGAACAGTATGGATCCTGATCAGACTGCGCGGATGCGCAGGCTGGTCTGGATCCATGCTGGTCGCAAACCCATTATGTTGGTTTTGTCATGACACGGCTCATATGTTTTTCATCAAAAACTTTATAACAAAATTTGAATTATCTTTCCCTTTTTCATTTTCAAGCAAATGCAATAAAATGTAGACTTTTGCTTTTGAAGAATAAATACAATGTTTTGAAAATTAATGTATTTTTCCAGTTTGATATCTAAAAAGTTTTTAAGCCAATAGGAAGATCTCAAAAATAATATTAATTGTTTCCGTATAATTGCACAGATTAAATTTCTCATATCCTCGGAGCCACTTTTAAATTAAATGAGCAACTTACGTTTTATATTATCAATGATATGTTTTGTTTCTTCAATGCTTCGTTAAAGTCAATGAATTATACTAATTATTTATGTCAAAGGTAAATCTCTCAAGCGTGTCTAATTTTCATATTAATTAATGCATTAGATGCCAAACGAACAAACTTATCCAGCATACGTTTACAATTGTCCTCATTACTGTACTTGTACTTTTCTGACGTAAATAAAATAAGAATAAAAATATTGATAAGGATGCAGCTTTTATTAATCTAATGCCATGTAAATTATATGAAATTTGACAAAATCGCTAGATTGTAGTTTTTTGATATAGAAGGTATCAATACCAAAACATATTCGACCGTCCAATGTAAAATGAAAATGTAGACATATCAGCCATATATAGATATCTATCAATTCAATACTGATTCTTATCAACCTAGATAAAAGTGTTACTATTTCACTTGAAGGATCGATAATTGTGCTTCTACATAATTTTAATTTTCTTACACATTTATTCCCCTTACTTTCACTGATGCAATTGTGTAGATAGTACACAAGTCTTTCTCTTTATCTTCTTTATCTTTATAGATACAAATTTTGTATGTAAAACATAAAACGCTTTGTAAAATATCTTATTGGCTTTACCAAAATTTAGTTAATGTTAATCACACTTTTAGAGATAAGACGAGTTAAATTATCCCTAACATGTAAATATTGTAAGAATTTGTTGCCAGGAATATCTAAACAAAATGATACATAAACGAAAAATGCCAAATAAAGTAAAACAATTAAGTATTGTCCAATGACTAAATGGTTATATTTAAATAAAATATCTCATCCAACAAAACTGTAACAATGCACACAACGCATCTTGAGTAAATTTGAAATTGTTTTTCAGTTAAGCCATATTTTGCAGTTGCAACAAAGCTATTATACACTAGAAAACTATAAACTTAGTTCAAAAGATAAAGTTTTTTTTTATATCACCCTTAAGTTTTTTATATAAAAACAACTATAAACCTCTTTTTAAACTGTTTTGAGATTTTACCATGATTATGATTCATATTCACATTATTATATTATTCTCTTTGAAATGAGTATATAGATGCTGTCAATAAAAATTTATTTTATGCTTTCCAGTGTTTTATTGTAATATATCAGATGATTATATTCTGATAAACCATTAGTGAAATTTATAAAATATAATTTTCACTGTAGCCGGACTATATCTGAATGCGGATGAAAAGAAAATCATAACTAAATGGAATAACAGGCAGAAATAAATGCCGTCATGCGTAAATTTTGCTTCTTTAGGAAAAGAAAGTCGATGTCATCATACATCATGTTAAAAATGTAACAAAATTAGAGAAATTTAACAGACCTATATTTCAAAATTGATGATGTGACGTCATGATATGATGACGTCACAAAGGCGAATGCGTGACGTTACGCGGCAAAATCAGTAAAAAATACTTAAAATGACTTAAAAAGCATGAAATAAAAAGAAAATTTATTTTGTTTTACATATAAGATTGAAATATATTTCATTCGTGAACACCAGCTATCATATATTCACTCGTGGCTACGCCACTCGTGAAAATATTGCATCTGGTGTTCACTCAGTGAAATTATATTCTCAATCTTACATGCAAAACAAACAAATATCCTCTATATAATAGATATCCCCAGTTAAATGATATTTAACGCATTTTTAACTGATATGCTACAACATGTCAGTTTTGTTTTTTTAGAAACGGGCCAACGGTGTTGTAGACACATAATAAAACCATTTTTTTATCTTCATATTTTATTAAGACGTCTGTTTTAACAGACTTATAAAACTGTCGAGCGTATTTTTTCAAATACATCAAATCACTTTGTAAGTAAATAAAAGATGAAATATGATTTTGATTTTCAACCAAAAACACTTTATATTTTATAGTTTTTAAGGAACTTTATGTTAATGGACAGAATATCTGCGTTTTAGTGCCCAAAGTTTTTGTTCTTTTATGTCAATATAACTCATTTTTGTGCACTTAAGTGATATAAATCAGTTCAATAGCTCATTTGCCGTACAAATTGCGTATGATAAATCAATTCGATGACATTTGAAAAAGTAACAATATAAATTTTAAAATGCCTGTTAATAATTTGTTTCATCGTTAAGCGTTAATTTTTGAAAGGAGCAAGCAACAAAAAGTAGTGTATAAGCGAAAATTTTTCAGTTCGAATTAAACTTTTGCGAATGGCTTACCAAATAGCAAACAATTGAAGCAATGTACCAAAAGATCTTGAGAAAATTCAAAACCTAGTTTATTTTCTGTTTTGAAATTATGGCTTTTCGACGCTTACAATGCAATGGCACGAATTCGTCAAATTAAAGTTTTTGTGATAACCGCCGTATGAACACGTCAAGTATTCAAAAATCAACTATGGTCTAAGACTTTTCTTAGTCTGGTCTTTGAATTGCTTATTGTTCGACCAAAGCCTACGAACATTCAAAGAATAACAGTGTCATTTCAATAATCTTTTATTTAATGTTGTCGAATTATTTTTGTTTTCCAAAACTTTTCTTGAAAACGTATCAGCACTAAGCTTTATAATTTAATTGTTTTGTTACTTCAAGAAACATCTTTTTTTGCACATAGTTTTTTAATGAAAACATTAAGCATTTAAGACAACAATGAATCAATCATTAAACTACTTGTGATTTCTTTATGTTCTATTATAAATTTCAGACTTGAATTGAGAATTTAGAACGTTTGAGACGAAAATGACATTGCTTACCGGTTTGGTAGAAAAAGCAACATTAACAAACATTTTGTAATAATTAGATTTGCAACTGCATAAAATTCTTAAGGTGTGATTTAAAAGTCACTTTAAATAATGCAACGTACAACAACGCTCGTTTTAAACTTAAACAAAAAAAAGATAAACATTTTAACATTTTGATTTTAAGAAATGCTGAATTTTAAAATTTAGTTCTGTCAAATGTATAAATTTATGTTTTTGATTATTGCTTTTCTAAAAATAAACATGGACTATAATTGTAAAGTGTAATCATTAACCAAAATGCATTATTTCTGTCTGTTTATAAGGTATATATTTGGTGATGCATATGGTCGATTCCACGCTAGTATCTTCAAATTTAGTACATTTAATTATAACACTTCAACATATGTCTGCAACACTTTAAGAACCTTGACAAATACTTCTGATTTTTAAACGATTCGGTCAAACGACATTATCTCTGTAAATTGCTTGTATTCTTGAAGTAAATAAAACATGATAAATCACGTTATAAAGCAAACAGTATGTAAAATCAACCCATGAGCAATAAAGGCCTACGCAATTACGTTTTTATTTCTAAACGTCTGATGGAAACAGTGATTGTTTGTTTAAATTAGACAACTGTGGATGACAATGTACTAATAAATAAAAATAAAACTTATACATTTCTTCAGTTACAGTACCATAGAACGATAACAGTATGTTCTGAAGTCCCGCTATCTTTATCTTGTTAATTGGATTATTTTAAATGTCTTGATAATGTGGCGGTTATCAAACATGTACTAGACTTATAACATGCCTTAGCCGGTGATTGTTTACGAAACACGAACACACATGCAACGAGGCAAGTCTTCAAAATGCTGCTTTATTTAAAGTGTTACGATTGAATGCACACCTAACTTCATAATTATAGTACAACTTATAACAACTGCGATCATGACTCAGTGGTTGACAGTCATTTTACTGATTTTAAGATGGGAGCTCTAAGATGGGAACAAGACACTAGTGCTTACCCTTCATTTTCCCTTCACAGTCAGTGGCATACTAGTAGTTATATATTTACGCATATCTTATACTGGTAAATAACTTATGTGTTTCAAAATTATTAATAATAAAAGCTTTAAAAACGTATGACCTATATAAATCTTTAGTTGTTGGTTAGATAAGGATATCGCATCAAATATTACTGTTACCCTAACTAAATAGGGGTTACTTACTGACGGTAAGCAATACCTTTCCAATATCTAAAATTATGGGATTAAACCGTAGGTGTCACTGTGGTCTCGGCCGTTGACCTCAAAATCAATAAAATATATTATAATTCGACACATACATTGCCTATTGAACATGGACCTTGTCTATACTTATTAGTATTTATTAGGGGCGTTCCTGGACGAGCGTTCAAACCAAAAGTACCTCACCGTTGTGGTACGAATTCAACAAGGAACTTTGGATTCTTTCATTTTAAGACGACTATAGACGCTATATGACATATTTTGTGTTGATGCGACGCATGGCTTATTTCTTCACAAGTTATTGTTTTGACAAGGATTAAATTCACTTTTGAACAAATTATCTTAAAATCCATAGGGTCATTAAATGCAAATTCCTACCAAGTAATGTATAGGCTTGTTTTTCGCAAGAAAAAATAGGACACGATTGTTTTATTAGGTGTCACCTTGACTTCTAACCTAGAGATCTTCAAATCTATAGGTGCCATCTATATGTCTTCATAAATATACATGATCTAAGGAGTATTCCTTCTGGTGATTTAAACAGGAAATTGCTAACAGGACGTACGTACAGACAGAAGGGCGAACAACCACAATACAATATGCTCAAATATTTTGCAATTTTGCCCATGAGCTTATCGCGATATTTTTCCCGGGTTAGGACAAAAAACACTGAGAAATTAAAAAAAGTCACAAAACGTCATCGAGATCATAAATTGACAAATTTCGGCAAAGGCAATTGATATTTGTTGTCGGTTGCCTTGTTAAAACTGTAATTAATAAGAAAAACACTTAAAGATTGCTATAATAAATAACATTTAATTAAATGAGCGGCATCGCTGCATGTTATCTCTTTGTATACGGTTTTATTTGACCTCGTGTATATCACAAAAAGTTAATGCAACTATAATAATTCAAATAATCTTACAACTGGATGAGTAAGCAAACACATGCTTATGTCAATCCAATCATTTTTTGAAATACTACAAAGTCGACAAATAGTTTTCATTTTATTCTTGTTACAAAATGGATAAATTGATGGATAGAAAATTGTGAAGACCTGACACGTGTAACACGATCGGGCAATACTCAAATTATTCAGAAGGAACAAACTATAAGAACCAATAAATAGATACACAAATAAAAAGGAGTAAATGGTGAATACTTTGTTTCAAGGCAATAAAACATTATGCATGTCTTAAACAGTTAAATAAGAAAACATTAGTATTTAACTATTTATATTTTTGGTATGGTTGTGCCGGTTATATCAGCCACATCTTAAATGAAATTCAGAATCAAAATATCTTTTGCATTGATTTATTGTTGCGGTTACCTGTGTTCCTGTAATACTAAGCCCAAGGAAGAGAGCTGATTATAATATAAATTAATGGTTCCTTATTCAGTTGTTTCTAAATTTTTCAATTGAATAATTTGATGCCCAAATGAATACACTTATATGCATAGAAAAGAGGTAAGGTACAAAAAAAATTGCGAAGATTACTCAAATAATGAGTAGTTGGTGAATAGACCGTAAATATTTTAAAACAAAGACGTCATGCAGCTCTTTTATGACCCTTGCAAACGCAAACGAGATTAAGCAAAGCAATTTTATTTTGATTCAAGGTATGGTTTCGCCGGTAATATCAGCTACACCGCTAATGAATTCAGGCCCAAGTAAAATATTTTGTATTTTATTGTTACAGTAGTGGTTCCTCGCTGTAGAAACAAAAAGCAACTTATTCAATGGTTTATAAATTTTCTGATATAAAGGATGATTTAATAGATTTATCGAATGCCCAAAACAAACAGATCTAATCAGCATTAAGTTTTAACATTTGTGGTTAAGTTTTGTTGTATAATAAAAATATTTAAGAGATGTTCATATATAAATTAATTTGTATAACAGATTGTTTTTTGTTTTCTTTTTTCTTTATTGTTACTAAACTACGACTTTGAAGGACAAGTGAATGATTCTTGGCAGTACTGAGATACGGACACAAATTATTAACAGGTGTGTTTAAGTCTTGTTTATTTATTGTTATCCTAACGAACTTGACTCTAGCTCGTTACTAGTAAAACTGCTTGACAATGGTCTTTAGAGGTAAAAGAAATAACAGTATCTCTTTCTCGATAAACCACAAAAAGCAAACAACTGGTGCCTCGGATTACTCGAGTTTGTTCATAAAAGAAACTGTAAGGAGCAACATCTCCCACGTACCATCGATTATAGCGGTATTAACTTAATACATCACAATTAACTATGAGTAACAGTTAATCTCATACCATCATGTCCTTGATAAGTCGCTTTTGCTATTGATACTATGAACAGAAATGTCCCTTATACCCTGTGATTAAATGTTACACCGAGTTGAAATACCACTTCATAAATTAAATTGCTATTGTTACGTAAAACTCCAACACACACTTTAACATTAGCGCCGGGAAACAATACTTTGTTACACAGTGGAGTTTTGTTGTATTTATCTATTTGTAATCCGGCGGTCTTGAATAAGATACCCAAGTAAGCAAGGTTTTATTTACATCTATAGCTTCTGCCACATATTTTAAATGTTCGTAATTCTAAAAAAAAGTATTTCCTTATAAGAAAAAAAAAAACGCTTCATTATTGTATTGCATACATTTTTGCTACTAAATAACGCTTAGTCGATATGAATGATGAAACATTTCAACATAATTCATATTTATAAGTTAGTTCTGAAATACGTCAATTAAACAACAAAACCTTACAGGCATCCTGTGTAAACAAATAAATTAAATGATCTTTTGTATCTCTTCGTATGAAATCAAACCTCCCAAGACGTTTACTAGTTGACTAACAAGCTTATAATAAATTTGTTAATTCAATATCTTCTATAGCCGAATGCAATAAAATAAATCAACATTGAGTGCAAAATATGGAACGCCGTGACTGTCTTAGGTTATCAATGGTTTGCTATCTTGTGAAACGATGATATTATTTTGTCATTTAAGCATATTATCATGTGCAATAAAATCATATCTTGTCTAAAGACAATGCTGACTTGTTAAAACAGCATGTTAACTTGTCAAATAATCATTATGACATGTGCAGACAACATGTTAACTTGTCAAAGTATCATGATGACTTGTGCAAACGACATGTTAACTTGTCAAAATATCATGATGACTTGTGCAAACGACATGTTAACTTGTCAAGATTTCATGATGACATGTGCAAACAGCATGTTAACTTGTCGAATTATCGTGATGACATGCTCATAATACCTTAACAAGTTAACATGTGTTTTGCACAAGTCATCACGATTCTTTGACAAATTAACATGTTGTCTGCACAAGTCATCATGATACATTGACAAGTTAACATGGCATTTGCACAAGTCATCATGATACATTGACAAGTTAACATGCTGTTCGCACATGTCATCATGAAATGTTGACAAGTTAACATGTCGCTTTCACAAGTCACCATGATACTTGGACAAGATAGCATGTTGTTTGCACATGTTATCACGATGATCTGACAGGTTAACATACTGTTTGCACATGTCATCATGAATTTTTGACAAGTTAGTATAGCATTTGCACAAGTCATAATTATACTTGGACAAGTTAACATGTCGTTTGCACAAGATATCATGATACTTGGACAAGTTAACATGCAGTATGCACAAGTCATAACGATAATTCGACAAGTTAACATGCTGTTTACACATGTCATCATGGAATTCTCACATGTTAGCATGGTATTTGCACAAGTCATCATGATACTTTGACAAGTTAACAGTACGTTTTGACATGTCAGTATGTCATTTGCACAAGTCATCACGATTCTTTGACAAGTTCACATGTTGTCTTCACAAGTCATCATGATTATTTGACATGTTAACATGCTGTTTGCACAAGTCATCATGATACTTTGACAAGTTAACATGCTGTTTGCACATGTCATCACGATAATTCGACAAGTTAACATGTCGTTTTCACAAGTCATCATTAAACTTTGACAAGTTAACATGGCATTTGCACAAGTCATCATGACACTTTGACAAGTTAACATGCTGTTTGCACATGTCATGACATTAATCCGACAAGTTAACATGTCGTTTGCACAAGTCATCATGATACTTTGACAAGTTAACAGTACGGTTTGACATGTCAGTATGATACAAGATAACATGTCATTTGCACAAGTCATCATGATACTTTGACAAGTTAACATGTCGTTTTCACAAGTCATCATTAAACTTTGACATGTTAACATGCTGTGTGCACAAGTCATCATGACACTTTGACAAGTTAACATGCCGTTTGCACATGTCATCACAATAATTCGGCAAGTTAACATGTCGTTTGCACAAGTCATCATTACATTTTGACAAGTTACCATGTCATTTGCACAAGTCATCATTATACTTTGACAAGTTAACATGTTGTTTGCACAAGTCATCACGATACTTTGACAAGTTAGCATGTTGTCTGCACATGTCATTACAATAATTTGACAAGTTAACATGCTGTTTGTACAAGTCAGCATGTTCTTTTGACAAGACGTGATGTAATTTGCACATGTTAACATGCTGAAACGACAAAATGATATTATCGTTTCACAAGATAGCAAAAACATTAATAACATAAGACAGTCACAGCGTTCCATAGCAAAACATATGATAAAATATTATATTGGTTTTCAAAGGTAATGAAATACTCAAATATGGAGTGGATTTTTTAGCTTCTGAAGAACTTTATGGTTTTTATTCATATTTACGCAAAACATACAACTTTTATATATTTTATTTCTAAGTGTTTATTTCATACAGTTAATATTTCCCATTGTTTGTTTGAATTATTTTGTATAAGTGTACTTGACGATAACTGAAAATACAAGAGTTGTAAATTTATGACGGATATTTCATATTTATTGCAGGTTTCAAGTACTGTGAATTTATAGAAAGTAAATATTATTACACAACGAAAATGTTGAATCCTGCCGGATAGTGCATGACATAACGCTAGTGTAAAGTATTTAAATATAAATATTTAATTAAAATTGCATAACATACATGCACCGAATACATTACTCTAGTCAGATGATAAATAGTAGATAGTCTACCCCATTTCTTGTTTTTCACCTGCACAATATCTTTAAACGTATCCTTTTTTTTTTTTTTTTTTTTTTTGCTTCTTCATTTTTGTGAATTACCCTTTATGAAATACCGGTATAGCAAGATGGAGGCATTATAAAATCACCAATGCAACCGACGTTAAGCAGTTAAGCATTATAAATAATTCATTATGTTTGGAATCGTAATATTAATAATTTTTCTTTCAAAGGATTTGCTACTATATATATATTAGAATTCTATGTAAGCAAGTCAGCCACAAAGTAAATGTCTTGACTTTATAAAAACGCGCCAAGTACCTCAAAGAGATAAATAAATGATAGCTTAGTCTCCCTGTACTGAAGAAAGTAAATAATAATAAAAAATCTGTATAACGATCTCGATGATAATGTTCATTTAATACAATTAAACATCGCCACATCTTTTAATTTATTTATCCTTTCTTACTAGTTCTTTCCTTAATATCAAAAGTTATTTACATGTTAGACTATGAAGTCAAATTTTAAGCGGTGAGGTTGTTTAAATTATGTTGACAATAAATGTATTCAAATCCACTTTCTTTGATTTGCAACTGTTTATGTATTTATTAAAAATTTCGATATGTTTAAAAAGACACTTTGGAAACGAATGCATAGTATCAAACATCTACAAATTCAATAAATCGTTACTGCAAGTAAAAAGTTAAAATGTAGCTAGAATTTTTTAATGCACATTTTGTTCACAACAAGAATATTTCAACCGGGAACTTAGAGAAAAAAAATAAAAAGATAAATAGTACATTCACTTAGAAGCTATACCTCGTCAAGCAATCGAACCAACAATATTTGAACTATTTTTCCAATGCTCTCCAGTTTGAGCCTACCCAGTAGAATGATATTTAGGGTCAAATATGAAACGACTAAAATCAGCATAAAGTACAAAATATGTAACTGTACATTTTATCAATCAAAGTTCAATTTAAACCCCTGCATGGTCAACTAGTATTAAAAATATTTTGGGGCCAGGACATACAGCTCATAACAGATTATAATTTCCTGAGTAACATTTTTGCAACTGCATAATAATTTTTTGTATATGTTAAAAGCGAAAACTGTCCACAACGAAATTGATAAAGGTGTATCCAGGTTATATATTTTAAGACAATTTATTAGTTTAATTCTTAATATTTTTAATGCTTTTATACGTTAATTTGATATTTAAGTGTTTTGTGCAGAATTAATGAATATATGTGACTTGTTCCAAATCCAATCAATTTTATTGTTCCTTGCTTGTCTATTGACAATCAAAGAAAATAAATTGTGCAGTGTACTTAACAACGAACCTATAAAAGTTGATGTTTTTTATCTTTTTGAAGCAATGTTTCGTGCTTATTTATCTATTTGATATGCATACATAGTTATAAAGATTTACTGAACCAAAACATCCTGTGTTAGTATGAAAAACACAAAAGTAACACAACTTATGGAAGCAACTTTTTAAGAACGTAACAATATTTCGAAAACGAAAAACTGATCAAATCTTCCTAATCTGTTTGTTCATGCGAATAACTGCAAACTGCTGAATATTTACGACGTTGGTCATGTGACTGTTTTGAACAGCCCCTGGTTACGTAACGTATAAATAAGGGTTAATTCTATCAGGTGTCATATTGAATCCATAGGCGGACAAGGCATCATGGTTAGTAACTTATTATATACTTCAAGGCGTTTTCTCTCTTTTAATGTTGATACTATAGGAATTTGTTTTTAAGCTAGTTTCTATATGTTTAACTTTTATTATATGACATGTTTCGTATTGAATTTTTCCATTTTTGATATATTAACTGAAATTAGCGCGTCATTCTTTTCTCGCAATGCATATTCATCAGTTGATTTTACTTGCTGGACAAGCATACTGCTGTCAAAATAGCATTATGTCCATAAGTAGCGTCAATATAAAAATATTTGTTTTTTGTTGTAATTTTTCTGACATATGCATTTCTTTATATATTTCAAATTATTTTTCTAAAATGAAATAATATTGTGACCAGATCTAGTTAACCTTTGCGAAAAACAATTCTTAAAATAACCATGAAAGTTGTTTCACTTAAAACAAGTCGAGGATAATGGCAGGAATTGAAATATATTTTTTAAGAGATATTTATAAATTTGATTAACAAATAACTTGCGATTATTCGCTTGAAGCCTCTTTTTTCAAGAATAATATTTTTATTGTGCAAAATGAACTTACATTTGCATAAACTCATACATACACCCAAACAGTTGATAGATATGTGTGAGAAGAGATTATCAAAATTCATGATTTACTCCTGATACACAACTTTAAACTTTGAGCGCTTTTGTTCAACAATTTATTTTTAATATTTAAACTCATTTGATCAGTTTATCAAATTGATTGACTTACTCTTGATACACATATCTTAAACCTTGAGCGTGTTAATTCTACAATTTATTTTTTAATATTTAAAGTCATTTGATCACACGTTCTTAATTTAATTTTACTTTTCTTTAAAATTTATCTATACTGCGAAAGTTCTATTGATGAAAATAATGTACATATGTCTAAATGCTGCAATACTACCGATCGTTGCTTTTTACAACTTATAAACATTAAGCATTACTCATCTGTTGATAAAGTAAAACACTCTTGTTATTTTACTATTCTGCAAAAATGGTATCTGTTTGAGTTTTCGTCATTCTCTACCTCTGGATTTCATCGGTGATACGCTTTTCTTGACAATTGATCTTTTTTTTATTATCACACTATAGATAATCTGACTCATTAAAACAGGACAACAGATGTATATGTACTTCTGATATCAAAAGAATAAACTGTCCCGAAACCTGATATCATGTAAACACACGTGGATATTTCCGGTTATTGACATTGCACAAAACAAGTAACTAAATAGCTTAAAGATATATAGAGGATATTTGTTTGTTTGTGTGTAAGATGAAATTTTATTTCATCGAGTGGGCTTTAAAAACAGTATTCTCACGAGATTTGCTTTTTCTTTAAACAGTCTGACATTGTCAGAATTGTCAGCCAAAATAAAATTGAGGTACCACATGGGGAAAATCTTAAAAAAGTAGTTTCGTCATTGAAAAGTGTTATTATATTTTGATAATTTTCACTGTGAAATCAAATGTAATTTTCACGAATAAATCAGTAATCCTCTGAAAAGCATAAAATAAACTATGCTCATCCTTGAGTAAAATATTTAATCACAGAAATTTATTGAAATCTATGAAATTCTTACTGATTATGTCTGATTTGAAAAATAAATAAACTATGTGTGGAAATTTTGTCCCCCTTTACAAGTCAAGTTGTTCTTTTTTTTTTTAAAAAAAACTACCAATATATATATTCATCTCAGGACCTCCTACAGTTTGTAAAATTAAAAGAATCATATCTACTTTGTGTGAAGTCAAGACATGTTTATTGTATATTTAAAAAGAGACTGTGTAACAATTACCAATATTTTCTAATATACTTAGACGACAACATAAAATAGGGATTGCTATCCATGTTAGTCTATATCTTGTTTTGAATGAATGCTATCAAATATGGTTAGACTGTTTTGATTTGTTTTTCCAATATTGAATGATATATTTCTGTTGTTTAAAACAATATTTATACGGCCATTGTAGACTCGATTTATTTCGTTCAAACTTGAAGGTCATAGCAGTAACAGATGACAATAATAAAAGCAACTGTTTAATAATTTTTTTATCTCCACATTTGATAAAATAATACTGTCAATATTTGTTTTTTTTTATTTCATTGATATGCATTGATTGTATATCGAGTAAATTTGTCTTAAACGAAATAGCTTGAATTCAAATAACCATATGTTATCAACCTTTTCGTGTGTGTGTGTATATATATAAAGTCGGTTGACAAACAGTTTAAAATGTTACAGAAAAAATACTTGGTTGTTCATTAGGGAAACGTTTTAAATGTCCCAAATTGAAAAGCATGCTCATTTTTATTAACATTGTACCTGTGAAACAGAAAGAGATTTTTCTTTAAAAAAAATACGATGTAAGACTTTTTTAATATTTCCATTTTTACAATATATTCAAGTTTATGTTAATTCATCTATTAAAAGAATGATAATTTTATAAAGACTGTTGTTCAAATGTTTAATTGTAAATGATACAACATTGTTTTCATATTGTTGTGGTAACAGAGAACAAAGGAAAGTTAATAAGCAACTCATTATAACATTTTTAACGTTTATATAGAGATGTGTTTATATTGACATTCTGGAGTGATATATTTTTAATTTTTCTTCAAATTAAAATAATAAAGAATTGAAAGATTGTATAACAGTCTACTCCACTTAAAACGAGATCGGTTTTAACGAGGTTCCGCTTACAACGTACATTTTACTGTGTCCTGGCCTTTTTCCTTCTATTTTCCTTTCATTTTTTATCGTTTATAACGAGATCGGTTTTAGCGAGATATCGGTTACAGCGTACATAATTTCGTCGTCCCATGCGTATTTTTCAGAATTTTAACGAAGTCACTTCGTTTCAGTTATTTACTTATTTATTTATTCACTTGTATGTTTGTTTGTTTGTTTGTTTACAGACGCTAGAAAAAGTATTGTTGATGGGCTTTTTGCTACTGGGTATTTCAATTTTCGCTGGTGAGGCAAAAGGTAACATACATAAAATGAAAGACCATCACTTTTATAAAAACGATCTGTAAATTTATGCTTGAAAGTGAATTTAATTCTAGCGAATTACAAATGTTTGAAATCTCATTAATTTCATTTATTAAGATAAAATGTTAGTATGTAAATAACATTGAATAAACTTATTACACATTCAGTGCTATGTTCTAGGTTTGGACGAAACCTGTACACCTCAAACAGGTGGTGCAGCAGATGAATGTGCGGTCACCAATTCGGAGTGTAAAACTGACAAATGTGTATGCAAAGACGGATTTATAAAAGAAAACTCAGCATGCCCAAAGGGTTAATTCTATTTTTTTTTATGACGAACCAAATTATGAATTTAGGAGTATATCTAATTGAATCTCTCCTTTAAGCATATTCTACAAGCATAATATCTAAATAAAATCATCAATTAAAACTTATCATAGCTATATCTTGTTATGAAACATAACCTGCATGAGAAGAAAGATACCATTTAAAACAGGATAACCCTGTTAAATTTAAGACTCTGTATAATAACAAGGCAATGATCCATGCATGTATGGTCCATTAACGTTAAAAAGGGGAAACAAAACCGCTAAGATGAAACTTTATGTCATTCCATGAACAGCGGCTTATTGTTCTCAAGTAAAAGAGTGATAGTGCCCAAAATAGAAAAGAATGATCCTAGTTAGATATAACAAGTTTTATCATAACAACGAGCCTTAAATATCATCTACGTACGATGAACGTCAATTACTTGAAAATATTTTTTAACTAAAATGTTTACTTCATTTTGTTATACTTACTTTTTAGCATTAGACCAAACGTGTACGGATACAAACGAATGTGTCACTAATTCGAAGTGTGATGGAGAAGATGGATCTAAAACATGCACTTGTAACGACGGCTTCTTCATAAAAGAGGGGTTATGCTCAAAGGGTAAGTTTACGTTTTACAATGAATAAAGAAAAAAAATCATTGTATTAGCCAACCCTTAGACAATATTAAAACAAAACAATATAGTATTGCATTTTTACATGAACAAAAACGTGGAAAATTAAAAATAATTCACACTTTTAATTTGAATATAAAAAAGATATGATAAAAACAAGAATTTAAATTAAATATCATGGCAAAAAATTAAAATTATATTTAAATCAAGGTAACGTGGAACAAATGCAACAATAATCCAATCTACATAATGCTACTTAAGTAGTTTCCGTAAACAAAACTGCCATTTAAATAATATGATATAGAATAGAAATATATATAAATTGTGTGCAAAAACCGTTCATAACTAATGAATTGTCATTGTACATACATAGTTTTGCATTTTTAAACGTCTTAAACAATAATCCAAATTTTATACCATTTGATTGATATCCTAGTAACATAAATCGTAGTATTTACATCGCTGCAATTAAACAAAATAGAATTTAGAAATGAAACTGCAAACTGCATTTTACCTGAACGCCACAACAAATAAATCCAATTTTCTGTAAGCTAAGTAGCTTTTGGTGTGGGTTTCACTCTTAAAAATTGTACACATGTTCGCGTAAATCTTCATAGAAATATTGTATTTGTAATTAAATAATTTTATAATAAAAAAAAATGAAAGAAGGGCATTCAAAAATGACCGAATGAATGGGTATATTTCCTTAAGAGCGAGTGATGTATGTATAAATCATCCTTTTACTGTTAAAACTATACTTAACATAGAGTCATATTCAGTGTACCTTCTATATAAACCAAAGTTTAATAACAGAAACATCGTATGTTAACCCCTTTTTGAGAATCGACTATTATACTATGGAAACAACGTTTATTTACCTTTGTTTTAAATTCATAGACAAGTTTCATTCCATATAGCTTTATAGCCTATTAAATGAATTTATAAATTTGAATAATGAATATTTGTTCTCTAGATAATGATTATAACTCAATGTATTCTTACTCATTTGATCTTTAAATCATGATGTTTCAGATGTTGATGGAATTGATTGCGGAACAGAAACAACAGCATGTGACAATATAGGGAATGCAGTATGTGACACAGAGGCTGGTAAATGTAAATGTAAGCCTGATTACGTGATGAATGTTGCCAAATGTGATCCAAAAAATGCTGGTGGGTAATTTTATGAAAATTTAATATTTATATCAGTTATTTTTTCACAATACTGAAAACTATAGTTGGTTTATAGTATTTTACCGAGCATCTTTGTTTAAAGCTTAATTTACATATTGGTGTATTGTATTCTTTACTGCAAGGGTTTTTTTTTGTTCCGGCTAAAGAAGAAACGGTTGAATAGAAAATCATATGACTTCACTCTTACCTGTACAAAGTATGATGCAATACAATATAATACATGGTAAAGAATATTCAACAAATACACAATGTCTTTTTTTCAAATGGCTGACTGACACGATTAAAAAGTATTGCTATTATGTAAAGGAAAATAAAATGTATTTGGATTTTTATTCACATGTCAGCCTCAACCATTGGATTCGGCGCCATGTCACTAGCGTTGCTACTTTCGACAGCTTCTTTTGTGTTGTTCTAAAGAAATTTAAAAAATCGTAAGTAGTGTATGTGTGTATATATTTTTATTATTAATTTAAGCAAGTAAAGCAGAAAATAATTGCTATTTTCACAACAACTGCAAATTGATATATTCCTAATGTATTGTGTATATATTTAAAAATTCAAAAAAATCATCTTTTCCTCTGATTGTCGTAACTTATGCAATCTCTATCTTTTTAAATGAACAAAGTTAACACATTAATTTATTCGAAATTAAAAAAGACACACTGTCAGACAAAGATTATCTGAGCCGCGCCATGACAAAACCAACATAATGGGTTTGCGACCAGCATGGATCCAGACAAGCCTGCGTATCCGCGCAGTCTGATCAGGATCCATGCTGTTCGCTTACAAACCCTATAACAAGTAGAGAAACTGATAGCGAACAACATGGATCCTGACCGCGCAGGCTGGTCTGGATACATGCTGGTCGCAAACCCATTATGTTGGTTTTGTCATGGCGCGGCTCATTTCTTCTTCATTAAGCATATTGTATATCCAGTTAATAAGTCTTTTTTTTCTAATTCAGGTTATGTTTCCGGAAAATGTGCAGTGAATTATTCTGACCTTCTGTTTGTTTTTATGTATTCGTTTGTAAAAGACATTTTTTCTTTATTATTGCCGTACATGCACTTGATTTACTTCGAACTATAATATGGTTTCAGGATATTTTAATTGGTATTATGAATTCATTAAGTTCATAGTTATACACTTTACATCACAATCCCTATCTATCGATGTTGCTTATTACATTTATATGCAAATACACTATGGATTTCAAGAATTCATATACAAATAATGGAAACAATATCTGCATACAAGTTATTCACAACTGCAAATGATTCCACAATAGACTTTATAGAGTGTTGATGTTTAAAGTTATTTTCTTTTGAATACTTCTTTATATTTGTTATATAATTTATTATGTTGTCTTTATCCTTCTATATTTTGTTGATTTGTTTGCTAGGAGTGAAGTGTTGAATCTTACCACTGTTAATTTTAAGTGAGGATAAACGTTTACTATATGAATATATTTTTGGTTAATCATGCTGCTTTATTTCATACAGAGTTAAGTATGTAAAAACCAAAATGGTTACTAATCGGTACTGAGTATCATCCAGAATCGCGTGATGTGCGTATAGAATGTTTCGATAAAGCTCGCAAAGTTACCTTTCTACATACACATATCAAAATATTAACTTGTATTGTTTAATATAGTTTTGTTAACATAACAAGGTTTGTGTGTAACTTGACATAAAAGACACTTTTTTGAGGAAAAACAAAGTTATTTTTAAAAGAATAAATAAGGTAGGTTGGCCTTTCAGTATCATAAACATATGACCTAATAAGTGTTTACGTCACTGGATGATATTCCTGACGAACGCCATGTGATTATGGCTAAACGTAAGTGCTCATTTAAAATATATATAATACATAAGAATAAAATAGAATTAACATCTAACATCAAGATGTTTTAAACTGATTAACTTGAGTGCGTTCATGCCGTTGAATGAAGACACTATAGCATAAATACACTTTTTCTATTAAATTCTTTGTTAATGATGATATAATTTTAAAAAGAAAATGTACATGCATAATATTTCTATAATAATAAACGGTTGCAACTTGAAAAGTGTTTATCTTTAATGAACTTTGAAGTAACCTAAAGGCGTATTTCCAAATAATGTTGTCATTCAGGTATATAAATATGCTAGTTCATATAACTATGCTAGTTATACCGCATGCATAGGTACAATTTTGCTGACTTTCTCAAATGAATTCTATTCCAATGAACATACTAAAATATAATACCATATTTCGAAACTCTTATTATGGTGGCGGTGTGCTGGTGTTGGTGTTGGTGGTGATGTTGATGATGATGATGCTAATGATGATGATGGCGGTGGTGATGATGGTGATGATAAGTTAAATGTAATAATGATGCCCATTATTACGAAATCACTTTTAGTATAAATGAAGAGTAATGATCAAACATCATAAAATTGGCAGCCGCAAAGAAGAAGATGAACTCTTGTTTGGTGGATCAGAAGATATAGAAAAGAAAATTAAAAAAAGATCACACAATGATCAGTTTTACAAAGTAATCGTGTGTCTGAAAACAGTCAGTTAAATAAATCAAGCTTAAAACGTTTGCAAATCTTACAAATACACATGGTTTCCATATTTACAAATACGTATTTGTTTTATGTGAATGATCAAACTTGACCTATACACTAGAATAAGATCTATATAAATATCTTGTTTGATGAATTTGTTTACCAAGCAGTAATCGTGCAACATCAATATGGTAATAAATCTAGAGGTACTTGTATTTTGTTGCGCTTACAGGAATACACAAGACGGTAAGTACTTTCAATCTCTAGCATGCATTGTTTTAATAAATTTAAAAGAGGTAATATGTATTGGAGGATTTCTTATCAATAATGAATTTCGCATTACAGATATCAAAGTACCCTTGCAATAAAAATTTAATTCAAATATAGTTTGTAAATGTTTTGTTTGTTTGACAATCTAAATGCCTATTTTTAAATTTAGAAAATCATCGAAATCCCTATAAGAACGGACACAAAGGGGAAAGTTGAAAATCAAGTCCACCATAAAAGTTAAGCAGCTGGCAAGTATAATAATAATAATACCAAAAGAGATAAGATTAAGATTGCAATTTATTATTTAATTTAAATAAACAGTGATAAATTATTGCATTGCTTATAAATTATTGACAATGACCGCGGATATCGCTAAATAATGTAATTGCTTTTTTACGAGAATTTGCATTATTTATAGTAAGTATTTACAAACAATTAAAATGATTTGTAATAGTAATGAATTAAATTGATTGCTTTGTTGATTGTTTTGTTTAAAAAAGACAATCCAGTGGCTTTTGTTTAAACTTTAAAACAAAATCGAAATCCCTACAAAACGTGGCACAAGTGGAAAATTGGAAATTCAAACCCAGCATGAAAGTTAAAGCACTGATAATAATGATAATATTATAATAAGCGCTAATTTAAAACAGACAATCCAATAACTCGTGTTTTTAATTCATTTGCACCATAATTAACTACATTGTTTATACATAAATTAGAAATATGTCCACATGGCACTGATGCTAAACACTTTATTTGCCTTCCCGAGTCTGTGTCATACTAGTAGTTACATCTGTCTTATTGATAACGTGTTTCATTTATACGTAATTTGTATAAAAAGCATTTCATTAATAATTAGGTTGAAAAACATATCACTTCTATATAAGTCTAGTTTATGATTAGATAAGGAATTCATATTAAATGTCGCAGTAAGACTAACTTAATTACCGCAATTACATATGGGTAATGTACTTACCATAGCCTATAATCTTTCCAATTAAAAAAAGTATATTCATTCTAAAGTTATAACATTTAACAGAATTTGTCACTGTGACATAGACCTTCAACTTAATGACATACAATTCAATAGATTATGCGTTATCAATTAATACAGACATTGTCTATAGATCATGGGCAATTCCCATACTAAGTAGCATTAATCAGAAGTCAACTTGTCGTTGACTTCAAATCATTTGCAATTCATCGCTGTGATTAGAATCAAAGAGTTTTGAATTATTTCTTTTGCGACGCTATCAAAGCCGGTAGTCACTATATGACAACTTCTTTGTTGATGCGACGTAGACCTTAACAAATAAAAGAAATATTGTTTGTTTTTTTGTTGTTTTTTTATTTCAAGTAATTGTTTGGACAAAAATTATATTCACTGTGACCTTGACCTTTCAACTAACTATTTTGAAATCCATAGGGTCATTAACTGCAATGTGCAACATTCCTACCAAGTAATTTTAGGGTTTTTTTTTTTTTGTCTCGACACGGCTGTTTTATTAGGTGCCACCATGACTCGACCTAGAGACCTTAAAATCAATATATATATATATATATATATATATATATATATATATATATATATATATATATATATATATATATATATATATATATATATTCAGCAAAATTACTACCAAGATACATGATTTCAGACTTATTCCTTCTGAAGCTTTTGATAGGAAAATAATAACAAAACTAAAGTGTGGACAGACGGACCATCGCATATCTTTCCACATTTTCCTGACCTTTTATCAGAATAGTTTTTCATAAATTAGTATTTAAAAGAAAATTTTAAAAGAAAATCTACAAAATAAAAAGTAAGTATAAATCACAATGTCACTAAATGTCAATAACAGCTGAAATCTGCCATTTTTAAAACTCTTTTAAGACAAATTTAGACTATGGAATAATTAATACCACGTTTGTTACGAAGATTCGTAAAAAAATAATTTACCTCTAACTTATCTCATCGAGGGCATATACTCCGGATAATAAATCGACAAATCTCGATAAAGGAATTTTAATTATGGTGTCCGCGTTGCCTTGTTATAAATTAGAAAACACTCATAGATTGCTATAATAATGAGGGAAATCGCTGCATGTTATCTCTCTGTATCCGATTTTATTTGACCCAGTGTTAATCACAAACAGTTAATACAATAATAATAATTCAAATAACCTTACTAACGGATGAAAGAGCAAACAATACATTGTCAATCTTTATTTGAAAAAAACTGCTGTTCATGTTTACAGTGTCGTTTCATTCTCGATGTAATCACATCAAAATGGATATATTAACGGATTAAAAAATACCAAATATTTATTACAAGATCGGGTAAACCTCGTGCAAATAAGGAGGAAATAACGTCCTAATTAATGATAAAATAAATTATGTCATTGATATTTTGAACGATGATAAGATTCACAATTCTATTAAATAATGAACAGTTGGTCACTGGCTTGTTTTACGGCAAAGACATTATGGAGCTAACTTATTACCATTGCAAACGGTTGCGAAGCTATAGTTTTTATATTGCGCCTGTAATATCAGCTATATATCTTATGAAGTCAGACCCAAATATAATCCTTTCAAATCTTATTTAATGGTCCGCTCGATGAAATGAGAGGATAATGATACACAAAAAGAAACAAAATCAATCTTTTCTAAACTTACCGATATTTATCGTAATCCAAAATCAAGCATACTAGTTATTCATCGTCCGTGGTCGAGTGCTTCAAACCAATTATTATTTCATGAATTTAATTGTTAGACTTAGGTTAAGGAGTCCTATACAATAGTGTTTGGAACTCAGGACTTGAGGCAGGAATATGCAATATGTATATCCAACTTCTGTAATGTATTTCAAAAGTCGGTAGTACTAGAAATTTTCCGATAAGATTAAAATTATTTTTTAAACCAAGAAGGAATTTTTTATACTCTCAATACGAAATAATAGACATGAATTTGCCACTTTAATTCTTGTTTTGTTAAATATATTTTGAAGCCATCCTTTTACATGTTTAATTTAGTACGATAGTTGTCAGACTAAAACATCTGCTCAAACTATAAAAAAATGTAATTTTGTTAAATGGACTGTGTAGTGCTTCATATCGGAATGTATTAGCAGTTCATCTTATTAAGTTACATTTAGGACGATCAGAATTGCGTTGTGCTTCATATCGGAATGTATTATCAGTTTATGTTATTAAGTAACATTTAGGACGATGAGAATTTTGACAAAGGTCGCTTGCTATTTAGAATTCGTTACGTTGATATCAATTGTCAATCAAAACGTCAAACACATGCCCCCTGTGACGACCGTGAACACTGCGTGATCGTAAGAGGTGATTCAACGGGTTTGAATTACTGGAGTCTTAAAAATTATTACCCCCTACGCATTCGATGTTAAGAACGGACTACTTACTACAATTTTTTTGTATCTCCCCTGTAGATATCAAACCTCCCAAGACGTTTATTAGTTTATTAACAAGGTAATGCAATTGCAAACTTTATTTCTTTTATTACTAAGGGAATAAATCAACATTTATTGCAAATCATATATCAATAATTAAAAGATAATAAATTGTTTTTCATGAGTAAAGCAATGAATAAATACATGTTTGTTCATAGCATAACTGTGTTATTATGTACATACTCGTATTAGTGTTTATTTACTAAAATCTTAACAATTAAGAACCCCATATCCTTATTTTTTATTTCACTTTCAAGCTTTTATATCCTTTATATCATATTAAATTTTGAAAAGAGCAATTGCTAGACGCTATGGTGGTAATAAAGTTTGATGTGCCACTGCTTATGAATGACAATACACATCTTTATATTATTTGCAAGGCACTTAAAAACAAATGCGAACTACAAGAACACTCTTCAGATTCAGAAAACTACAATTTGATAAAGGTATCAACATTTTAACTGTAAACTTTTAAACAAGTAGGATAAAGTCTGCTTATTTGTCCGTTTGATTGTCTTTTGAATAGATTTAATACAGTTGATGATTAAAGTTAGCTTATTTTTTATTGTAGGGAGGACACACTTAAGCAATGAAATGTAAATCTTTAATGAACGTCCAACTCGTCAAATATAAAAATGTTGCATGTAAAATAGTAGTAAAGACAAGCTTTCAGTCACATCATATAACACCAACTTAAAGACATTTTCTACAGTTTTATGAAAAATTAATCCTTTCATAGAATTTTCTATTTTTTTTGTATGATGAGTAAAATTTAATAACGAATTTAAAAAGAAAAAGAAAAATATATGTTGACGTGTTTTTTTTTTCTTGTAAAATGGCAGTTTCCATGGTAACCGAATATCTAAAAACTGTCAAAATAGCGCAACTGTGTTATAACGAATAGAAAGTGTATAAGATAGCTTAAAACACACAACGAGCATTGTTTTATACAAATATAACCTTATCTAATGATTCTGTATGAAACAAATGATAATCTGAACATATTTCTTTAAAAAATGAGTTTTCCATGTTCCTTAACCGAACAAAAAATGAGAAAAATAAACATGAATTCTGAGAATAACTAAAGATATTGAAAAAAGTATTTCATAGGATTTTCTATTTTTTTTGTATGTTGTGTAAAATTTAATGACAAATTCAAAACGAAAAAGAAAAATATATGTTGGCGTGTTGGATTTTTTGGAAAATGGCAGTTTCCATGGTAACTGTTTATCTCAAAATTATCAAAATAGCCAAACTATGTTATAATAATGTATAAAACAGCTTATTACACACACATACACATAATTTTATACAAAGCTTGCTTTATCTTAGGGTTCTGTATAAAACAAACGATAATTGAACATATTTCTTTAAAAACTGAATATTTCATGCTTTTTAACTAAACAAAAAAGAGAAAAATAAACATGACAATTCTGTAAAAAATTAAAGCTATCAAGAAATTTCTTTCATAATATTTTCTACATTATTGATATATCAAGTAACTTTTGATGGTGGATTCGAAAATAGAAATAAAATATGTATGTGGACGTGTTAGTTTTTTGTAAACGGGCAGTTTCCATGGTTACCGCATATGCCAACTGTCAAAACTACCACGCTTTCTTAAGAAATATCAGTGTTATACTAAATGTATTGTCAAATATACAACAAAAACATGTTGTAATAAAAATTTCTTTTTCTTTTGATGTTATATTAAGTAAATGATACTGAATATCTTTTTAAAGCATATCTAGGGCCATATTATTTTTTTCACTCGACTAACATACCCGAACAGTAAGCAAGTATTCAGAAATTTACAAAGAAAAGAATGAAATTCTGAACATTTCTTACATGTTAATTTTGTTTTTTATTCAACACTTTTAAAATATATCATTTTAAACTTCTTTGCCCAGTTGTCTGCCAGTAATTAATCAAGTCGCGACGCACTTTCGTCACTATACCACAAGTGGGTGGGGTAACGCGCGCAGAATTATCATCAATGCTGTCGGACTAATGCTTGGAGAAATCCTTTATATGATGTTGTCTAAACGACCTTTTATTCTTTTGAACCTATATCTCCTCTTGAACATTTAGAAATATCAATTCTGTATTATTTACTCATTATTTGCTTATAGCAGAAATTTAAAACACTTATCCGAATACTATTCAACTTGACCTTCATTTGAAGAGTAATTGTCCGTGATTATCTTTCTTGGAAGCGCATAACGATGCGCACAGAAAACTACCGAAAACGTCTTTAAGTAGACTAAAACATTTAAGTATGAAAATGGTGAAATTCAGAATTTAATAGTTTCCGCAGATATCAGCCATTTCAAATGAAGGGATGTAGATTTTGGGAATTTTGCTTTTATCACTTTAAATATAATGCTTTTTAAGTCCTGAATATTTTGCAAGTAATATTTATGCATTTCGGAAAGTGCATCTTAGTTTCACTATAACATATAATCTGTTTATTAGGTATATTGTTATATTATACGATATAACAACTTCGAATCTGTACATATGCATGTACCGTTTTTATGTTTTATTTGTGTGTCTAATCGTGGGGCATGCGTACATTGAATTTCGCTTCTAACTGTTCATCTTTGATTTTAAATTCTAACTGAAAAGTAGATGGTCGCTTTTCTCAATTTTGTTTCATTATACATATCTGAGTAGTTTTGTCCTGGAATACATATTTACGCCTACATATTTACCAATAAAAGTTATAACTAACAAAATTGTTTTAATTTTTGTATTCGTATCTTTAGTATTGTTGTAAAATCTAAAAGGCATTTATCAACTTGATTGGTAAATACACATGTAATAAACAAACCAATAAGATGTTTATATTTTAGAATAATTCACATGTGCTCATTTGAGAATAAAACAATCAAAGACGATATGAATTTTACATCATTTGATGCATACTATATCTTGTTCATATATATGTTGTGCGCGAAATTCATATCGTTCGCTCACTCCGTTTTATCCAACATAATTATTTCCATTGTGCAAAATACCTAGAAAATAAAGGCCTTCATAAAACTGTAACCCAAATATGACTAAATGTTGCTCAGGATATTGAGAATCAATTTGATTTGCATTTTTATTATTTTTTTATATTTTCTTTTAAAGTGTCCTGTGAAAGATTTTCAAATTGTATGTTTTATAGACTTTTAGACGTCAGTGGAACTCTTTTGAAGAGTGTTCAAACTTCAAAAAAGTTTCAACCATCGCATTTATGTTTGTTTAAATAGACACCCAAAGATAAATAGAGGTAGTTGCAAAACAAAACTTCAACAACATTCTCCAATGCTTATTTACAACAAGGGTCATGTGACTATTTTGCACAGCCCCCAGATGACATCACGCATAAATACGGGTAACCACACTCGGATATTATATTGAACCAGCAGAGTACGGGATATAATCATGGTAGGTCATATTTTGTATTCTATACATACAACTCAACTTTATTATGTCAATATTAGAATTATTATGATAAGTTTTGAAAATAAAGTACTCACATCTTCTGTATCTGTATCTTTTGATATATCTTGTCTTATGTTGATGCCTACAGTGGCAGGCTTTAAGATGTTGTTTCTGAAATAATCAAACAAAGAGCAAATAAAACACTCGACAGCGTATTTTTGACAATGTATGCAATTTAAAACATATGTAACAAACGAAATAATAAAACAACTTTATTGGTAACAATAAATATATAAACAATGCACATGCTTATACTATTTGTGTACAGTCAAAACGTTAAAATTGATTTTACTAATTTAGCAGATATTTGAAAAACGTATAAACACGTATAACGTTTTCATCTGACAAACTTATCTGAGTATGTTGTCATGAGTAATTTGATATCAGGAAATGTTAGGGAATTAGTTTAAATGTATGAATTTACTTAACTTACATTTTACATATAAATTCATAGGTATTTATTGTAAATTGAAATTTATTGCCATCGTGCTAATTTTTTTCAAAGCGCCTTCTGACGTTTCTGACACAATATGTGTGATGTTAACGTTTCCTTAATTTGTACATGACTAAATGCGTGGAGAATAATCGCCAATATTAAAAGATGACCAGCGCTTTCAAAATGAAGAAATATTGTGCTTTGTTATACTTTAAAAATATAATGATATCAACAATACAACATTTATGTTAAAATGCACTGTTTATTTAGATAACATGGAAATAATATTCTTTCATAAAACTCAATTTGGATATTTATGTCGTGATAGTTGTATTCACTATAACGGTATTAACACTGTTATCATATTGTATAAGTAAATACTTAGCCATCCTCGGTAGCCCATGCGTACCCGTTACAGATACACTATACGTATTTGCGAGATGAATGTTGTTCAGTAAAATCAGTACACGTGTCATGCTAAAACTATATGAATATCCAAAATAAACCGAAAATATTCGACTGAAGATACATTTATGTACACAAATTACGTGAACCTTAGATTATTATTTTAGTTTTTATCCGTACTAGTTTAGCGCGGAGGAAGGTAGTCTAGTACTGGTGTAACTCTCCAGGAACGATGGTTAGGAAACTACCCGCCTATATGACTGAAATACAGTTGGAATGGGCGTAAAATGAAACAAACAAACAAACAAACAATTTATCCGTACTAACTATGTTGCCTTAGTGTCCTTCCTCTTTGCTATGCCAGGGCTTTATGTATCCTATTTTTTGGAAAATTTTACTTAAATAAATCAAGGCCTTGTGACTGCAAACATACCAATATGAATTTGTTACTCAAGCAATGCATATAGAAATTGGGAAGCAATTATGTGATGTATTTCATTTCTAGTTCTGTTATGTGAAAAGTTTGTTAAATATTACACATTTTAAGATCCTGTAACACATTTTTTATAGTTTTATTTCATACATATGATGCTCAAAGTAAGATTTGTCAATATTGTAAGTTCCAATAAGCATTATTTGTAAAAATATTACCGAATTTACCATTTCATGTAAATAACGGGTGGCAATTAGAAATTTTATTTCTATAAATTCAAAGTCAAATTTTACAATAAGAAATGAATGCATATGATTTATTGATTTAAAAGTGAAAAGTGAAAAACAAAAATTAAAAGAGTGCAAATATTCATATATATTTATATATACTTTCATATAATGTTTTAACATAACAGAGTTTAACCTGCGATACACTTCATGTATGTTCGACATCCTCTACGCTTTTATCTAACGATTTCAATAGAAGATCTATTTTATATATAAGCTTTGTACAACATGGACCAATACAGGAAAGTTTGGAAACAAGCATTACAACTATTAATCTAACATGCATTGGTAATATCTTTATTGTGTTGCTTATTCACTGATATTTGGAGATGGGGGCCTACATTTGAGTGATTTTATATTACATTATCTTACAGTCAATATAGTATCATTTATTTTTTTCTTCTTGTTATTCTTCTTCTTCATAAACACGTACAATAAACAAATTGGTCTTGAAGTAAGGTCTATAACAACAATCAATGTCATCATCTTCGGTAGCACAGGCTATTTACGGTATTTAATGTCGTATATTTGGAATATGTACCGTGGGTTACGACAATGAATTTTGTATTTTGTGTGCAAGTGTTCATGTTTCGCATTAGAAATTTATGGTATCCAATGATAACGATATGTTTTGTCTGCTTTAAACTTTATTTTAGTTTTCCTAAATTTATTTCGGAAATATTATTTCGTCACAATTACACTTGGAATGGTGTTTGTACACTATTCAAAAGCGGGTACGTTACATTCTGATTTTATAATACACGAATAAACTATGATAATAAATGCTCTTATATATTCAACAAATAAAGTAGACATCATCAGTTTATTTTAGAGACAGCATGATAAAAAAGATAATAATAATAATAATTATAATAATAAAAATAATAATAATAATAATTATTATTATTATTATTATTATTATTATTATTATAAATAATATTTATAATAATAATAATAATAATAATAATAATTATTATTATTATTATTATTATTATAAATAATAATTATACTAATAATAATAATAATAATTATTATTATTATTATTATTATTATTATTATTATTATTATAAAATATATAAAGATAGATGTATGACACTTGGATATATTAATATGTCTATAATAATAAACAATATCAACGAAAACCAACAATATGATCGATATTTGCACTTTTCTTAAAGTATGTAAAGGCAGAAACTGTTTTATTTTGTATGATTGTATATGTATTATATTGTTAAATGCATGGCAGTTAAAGATAAGGGAATTTTAATTTTATTCAAGCTTTGCCTACCGGATGTGATGCTGATGGTGTGGATTGTCCGGAACATTCTACGTGTGGTACTGACAAAAACTGTGCTTGTAACGACGGCTTTAAGCTAAATTCAAACCAAGATGGATGTGAGGCAAAAGGTCGTGTTTTTTATAATGAATTTTCTCGGTGTAACTGAATAAGGACAAGTTCCAAAAGAAAACTATTTGATGTTTTTTTATTACTATTATTTATTTCTATTTATCTCAAAATGATAAAGGGTTTCATGACGGTATATAAATAATATTGCAAAAGAAATAAAAGTAAAACTGGCAATGTGATAACCTTCCTATTATTTAATTTTACAAAAACCAAGCACTTTCTATAATGTAGAAATTGAGCATGGCATTTTTTGCGATAGTCTAGTGACTGTTCAAAGGTTTGAAATATCCGCTATCACCACAACAGTCATTATATATCTTATCATACCTAAAATTAACAGTATTATGTGCCCCAGGCCCAGGGTGGTATAAGAATTGTCTCTACGGTGGTGATATTCATAATAATTACATGTATATTATATTGATTAATAGTTTTGCATTGGAACTTGAAGATGTGTTAAGATTAAATAACTTAAAATATCACATGGATGCACATGTAACAAAATGTTAGATATAAACTTATGAACACTTCATGATAGATTTTGATTGTAACAAATTGAATACAAATATGTAAAGGATGTAAAAAATTCCATTATTCACAGTTATAAATGATATCTGCGATGACGACAAAGGTTGCACGGGGTTGTCAAATACAGCATGCACAGGTGGTAAATGTGTATGTAGTGACGGCTATGCAGAAAAAAATTCTGTGTGTACTAAAAGTAAATATATAATCAATTATTTTATATCAAAATTGAATTTTAACACTTGTAATTTCTAAATATATTTATAAAAAAGACTTTTCATATTTTAATGACACTTCTTAATAATAGTGAATTAATGGAAATGTATTTTCCACCATAACACTTTTTCTTTTTCAAGCCGTTAGCGGAACAACATGTACCGCAGCTGGAACAGAATGTAAAGGCATTGATAACTCACATTGTGACACTGACAAATGTAAATGTAATGATGGCTATGTGATGAATGTTGAAGTGTGTACCGCAGAAAATGCAGGTTAGTTTCTATGTAATTATTGTTAAACTGTGTACCGCAGAAAGTGCAGGTAAGTACTCTGTATTGAATATTGAAGTGTGTACCGCAAAAAATGCAGGTAAGTGCTTTGTAAAGAATGTTAAGTGTATACTGCAGGTCACACAAATTTGTTAAGTTAAATTCTAGTCATGATATTCGTCATTTTCACGAGCAAATGAAAAAGAACGAAATAATTGTACACAAATATCCTTTATATATTTTGTTACCTCTAACTGTTTCCTATTCACTTACTTTGTGTTTCACGATAATGTTGTTTAGTGTGATGTGAATTTAGAGATGCATCTTGCTCATCTTTTAAATTCTTGCAGAAATTAAATGAAACGTAGAAAAATCGATTTAAAAAAACTATATTTACTATACTTGATCAAGTATATTTTTGCCTTCTTTTTAAAGAATGCCAGTTGCTCATTTGTGGGCAGTTATCTTTAAATGACACTTTGGATTCATATTATATTTACCTATAATGTGTAGAGTTTAAATTTTTAATTATTATTAATTATTGTTTCAGCTACACATGTTCAGTTAGGAGTTCTGACATTATATCTCAGTTTTGTTTTGGCCATGGCGCAGAAACTTTTCTGGTAAATGCATGTTTTGTTATAATTATTTGATTTTTTTATCAATTTCTTCAAAATGAAATTGTTATCGATATATCTAACTATTTGTAACATACTATCATACTATTCTTTTGTTTAATATTAAAGGTATAAAGTCGAATACTGTACAAGAAGTATTAAATGTATTTACCTATGATTAAGATATACAGGAGATTTATCTAAAGATTGAATTACAGTAAATACCCACATTCACAAAGGTGCATGTTTTTATTTTTTTTTTTCAGATTGAGAATCGGGAATGGAGCTTCATCTTTATGCGATTGACACCTTTTCTCTATAATATATTCCTCTCTATAAAAGTGTGATATGGCCATATGTGGCCAAGAAACTACTAAACTGTTTTGTTTCGTTTTCTTTTTTCAAAAAAGTGTTGAAATATTCAAAATAAAGTAACGACTGTTTAATTCTTGTTTTACATTATATGGTTTTTAATTCTTGTTTGAAATTATATGGTAATATATATGAACAAGTTTTGCTTTTTAATTAGCAAAACATAATTTTTCGTATATTGTAAATTATGTTTAACGTTATCTTAGCGAAATGGGCTATTAATCGGTAAAAAAGTATTAAACATTGATTACTCAACTGTATAATTTAAATTTGTTGGCTTGAAGATAAACGTAACATGTACACAAGTAAACACAATTTACCTACAGTTTCAACAGCGGTTTTTGCATTGTAGTAGAATGGACATAAAATTGTGTAACTAAAAGTTAAATGCATTTAGATTTACTTTAGTTTAGTATTATCACGAAGTTCCTTTGAAAAGAAAACAAGAAAATGTTAACAAAATATAATTACCGACGAACGCCAAATGACTATATACTACCATATGTTTCATTCGAGAATTTAATTATCTGAAAATGCAGGATAACCAATTAATATACATGTAAACACATTTACAACTCGAAATGAAGCATTTTTGAATTATATTGACAATATTCCAATAATATAAAGACATCTGATAAATATAGAAAATTGAATTCTATATTTATAAAAATGTATAAGAAAGACTTGTGAACTAAATAAACAGTTGTTATTTAAAGCGTTGTGATTTTATTTCTTCCAGTGCGTATTTATTTTGTCAATAATTTATATATCCTCTCCTTTTTATAAGTCAATTAAAACTTTTGACCAAACACCTGTACTAGGTGAATATTTAACTAGAGAAAATAAGAATCCCTAAAGAAAGCCCAACACGTCAAAATTGAAAATGTTGCAGGCTCGGTTTGATTGAGCCTGTTCATGGACGGTATTGTAAAGTGCAAATTACCGTCCACGCCCTTAGCACCGTCTTAAGCAGAATTCAACATTTGAACAGATGTGTTCATACGGCAGTTATCATGGAACCTTCAATGTGACACTAGTGTCATTCCATGAAAAGTGGCGTATGGCCCTCAAGAAAATAAAATAGATGCTCGGTTGACTAAAATGATCTATTTCTGAGTAAAAACGACAAAAAATATTTTGTTCCGTTTAACATAAACAAGAGGGCCATGGTGGCCCTAGATCGCTCACCTGACCCATCAAACTCATCCAAACAATTACCTAGACAAGCATTCTGACCAAGTCTCATGACAGGTGAGTCAAAAATGTGACCACTACAGTGTTAACAAGGATTATCCATATTTGAGCAGTGTGACCTAGTTTTTTTACCCAGGTGACCAATGTTCAAACTTGACCTATAAATCATCAAAACAAACTTTCAGACCAATTTCCAGGATACTTGGATCAAAACAGTAGCAGCTAGAGTGTTAACAAGATTTTTCTATTTTTAGCTCCGGTGACCTAGTTTCACATGCGATTTCGAACTCATCCGAGCAATTACATAGACAAGCATCCTGACCAAGTTTGATGATAATTGAGAAGAAAATGTTACCACTAGAATATTAACAAGGTTTTTCCATATTTGGACGGTGTGACCTAGTTTTTCATCCAAGATGACCTATGTTCGAACTTAACTTAGAAATCATCAAAAACAAATTTTCAGACCAATTTACAGGATATTTGGATCACAACAGTAGCCACTAGAGTGTTAACAAGATTTTTCTATTTTTAGCTCCTGTGACCTAGCAAAAATGTGACCGCTGGAGTGTTAACAAGGTTTTTCTATTTTAAGCTCCGGTGACCAAAGTTTTCATCCGAAATGACCCATGTTCGAACTCCTCCGAGCTATAACCTAGACAAGCATGCATCCTGACCAAGTTTGATGATGATTGATGCAAAAATGTGACTACTAGATTTCAGGTTATGAATATGTTTTTTTCGAGTTCGAATCTCTAATTGTGCACATTTTTTAAGTATGGTTTTTACTTTCAGAATATTTTTTAAATTGTGTCACGTAACTTTTCTTTATCTCTTTCATGATGTTTTCACAATCTAAAGTTAAACTTTTGACGGCCAAGCAAAATCGAATGTATTTGATTTTTATAACTGTCATTGAACAAATTAAACAGTATTTTCAATTTTATTCTGTTTTAAGCTCTAAATTCCAGTCGCCACATTTTTAACAATTCTGGCTCATTTGTATTTACTGTATAGATGTTCCTCCACTCAAAATCACGACTGTGTTGTCTTTAGCGAATGTGTGTGTAACTAAATGTTTTCGAATGAAATTTTCGGGGATCTAAAATACAGTTCGTTGTAAAAAAAAACAACTATAAACAAACATAAAAATAAAGAAAGAATTGCCTTTTATACAGGACTCGAACCTGGGTCTCTACACTCATAGAGCGAACACTCTACCACTTCGCCATTATACTTTACGCAATAAAAAAGAGTGATTGATTAGGTGGTAAAATATTTAAGAGATAAATAGTACACTTTTATATAAGAATTATCGACACCCCTATTTGTCAATATTGTTGTAAACAGATAATGAAAGGAATAGCGAATTCGAGCTGTAACTTATTTTGTAAATAAAATATATTTACGTGATGAAGAAGTTCTATTAGAATGGCTACTACCTAGCATTTTTCTTTCATTATATTACTACTTATTTTCTTGAAAACAATAAAAAACATATAACCAATTGGGCGTGAGGGATGTTGCATTTATTCATTATCCCTTACGTATAAAACCGAATCTGCATGTTTCAGCTGTAACATTGCATATATTTCACTCCAGTGTTGTCATATATTTTTTGGTCTTTCGGGATCATTGATACCAACACTATTAAGTGTGCTAGAGGGCGTGAAGGGTGTTGCATTTATTCATTATCCCTTATGCACAGACTCAATCAAACCGAGTATGCAATTTTCATGTAATTTTGTTGTGAATATTGCTTCCGAGAGATCACTTTGTTTTCAGAGTGTTATGATAGCGTAATTTAAGCTGTCACATTCATTGCTTTCAGCGCTTTGACCTATTTTGAAGTGTTAAGATCAGTTTCTCTTATCATTAAATAAAATTCAATGACAAGTTTCTGATGGAATTTAAACGTTTTATTATGTAAAATAGTCCGCTTATTCGCTTTAAATGTCTGTAATCGAGAGATTGGTACGTATGCTTGCGATACCATAGCGGGCTCTTTTCGGAATTCAGTCTCGTTTTAAGAAAACCCTACAAAGATATCAACAATATGATATACCAAAGAATTCCAGGGATTCTTAAAATAACAGCAAAGTTAAAACGTTATCTCACCAATCTTACTTAAATTTGAGGAATATTCTATTGACGACGATATAAAACAAGTCACGTAGCTTTGGTAGCAAAGTAGAGGTGGTTATATTTTACAATACATTTTTTTGCCATTGAAGTAATATAATACGAGGGTTGTTCAAAAAAGTAATAGGACTGCAGCTCTACTGTTCACGATTTTCAAATTTACGTACACAACTTTTAACATGAGACAAATATCGGAACATGTTCTCTATATAAAGTGAAAAAAATCAAAACAAAATGTAAACAAATGAATTTTCTGTGAAATTTTTCAAATGACAAGGGGTACGAAACGCGGCGCACGCTAACCAATACAAATAATTGACGTTCATTGACGTCGTTAAATTTAAATCGAAATTGTAATAAGCGTCATTCTTCTGAAAGTAGTCTCCCTAGTCTCTAGGTTGTATGAGTCATGTAACTTTTTACTTTGCCTCATATGTGGAGATGAAGCAAGAAAAAAAGCGATCACATTCTCGTTCCACTGTTTCAAAAAAAAAAAATAAATAAATGCCAGATAGCCCCGCCCTTTCTCCGGGGTTTCTCGTTGTTTTTAAGTAACCGTGGAACTCAATAGGACTGAAAATGTTAAAGCCAAAGCAATTTAATTTTATTAATTTACTCATTGTCTTGTACGTTTAAAACAATATGATTATATACAGAACAATAAAGATATTTCTCAATAGAAAAGTATCATTTTTCAAAACTTAGCAAAGTCCTATCGTTTATTAAAAACAAGTACTAATTTTTTACCGTTAACCCTTTACATTAATTTATTATTATTAACGTATATCTAGTTAAAATACAATAAATGTGATTTATAACAAATGTTCTTTTTAATCCTTTGGTTTAAAACTGAATGGAGTATATAGGGTCTTTCTAAAAACATTTTTTATTTATCCAAAAGCGGGCGCTATTTGGTGCAGGGAGCACTTGGGTCTCACGACCAAAACCCCAAGGGGGATCACGAGTTCGATTCCCCGCACTTCAACTAAAAACAAAATTTTTCACCGAGGACTGACTAAACCAATCATAGAAATTATTAGCTAAAAGAATAGAAACGTAAACCAATAACAGAAGTAAAACGACCAGAACTGAATTCAAAAGACTTAAAGGAAAGAGGAAAAACAGTTGTCATGATGGAACGCAGCAAAAGACATAAGAAAAAGACCACGGGGGGCAGATAACAAAAATACTTAATGGAGAAACAATGCAACAAGGGCAATCAAATGGCATAAACGACACAAACGAAAAAAACCCAAATAAAAGAGACTTTAAAAAAAAGGCATCAACGTACAACAAAGGAACACTGAAAATTGAGGCAGGAAAAGAAAATCGAATTGCAAGAAAGAATAAGTGGCATACGCCAAAAACGGAATATGTTAACAATTTACAGACAGCAAAGTACTTACAGAAAACACAACAATCCTTTAGCGGAGTAAATTGGTGAACGGAAAACCCAAAAACAAGTACATGAAATTGGGAAAGACACTTTACGGAACAGACAAGGAGAAACCCTAGAACATCAAATAAGGGGGAACAGACAATTAAAACCCTAAAAGGACAGGCCAAAACAATTTGAAAAGGACAATAAGAGACACATTAATCAATAGACAACGGGACAAATAATCGGGAAAAAGGAACCCGAAAAAACGGTTGCGAATTCGCATCAACTAATAATGTTCAAATTTTCAAAGTAAAATGAGTATACTTACAAACGTTCTTGGGTGTTTGCTTGTATAAACTTCATGTCCCAGACTGACACAAACAAAAAACGCCACTTTTAGTAAGTACTTTTAAGGGGAGACTTATGTGTTCCTTACCCGATTAACACGGGAAATTTTAGCAACCCAAATTGACCATCAAATAACATGTTCAAGTTTTCAGTATGAGTATACTCATCTCTTATAAATGTAGAATAGTCGAGAAACGGTTGAATAATACGATATGAGGGGTGCGAATATATTCAAGATAAGAACATAAATAAAACATGTTGTTGCAATTTGCCCGAGTTGGAGTGAAAAAGCATTACAACGCTTTTTTTATTTAAGGGTCATTTTGAATATAATAAATTATCATAACTGGAAAACTTCTACCTAAAAAGTTTGCACACAAATATTATTGCTGGCCTAACATCCAATGGTACACAATTTTCGTTGAAAATATTTCCAGTCCAGTCATTTCAAAACAAACTCAGTGGTGTTCCTTAAATGTATCGTATTATTGCATTCTTTAAGTTTAAAATGAAATAATTTGCTTTGTCATGCGGTTGAATGCAGAAATTTTATTGCTTAATTATAGGCTTTAACACCTGATAATGAATACTAAATCTGCCAAGATACTTCTGTAGACTTGTATTAATTTGTTCTAGTCTTAACAAGATTTAATGTTTGTAAGTGAAGTATTTGATTTTATCATTGAAACAGATGGATTATTTCAAATAATCACGTATCCTATGGCATATTTATATAACAAGGATCTATTCTATCAATTGAGGTGCGAAGATTAATGATTTATGTCTTAAGTGAATAAATAACTCTTATTCTTTTGCAATCATTTGTTCACAATTTGCTCAATACCCATTCGGTACTTGTTGCCATATGGCTGTATATGAAGAATTAGGGGCATCAACGTTGGATATTTAAACAAGATTTAATACTTGTCAAACCTACTTTAAAGCGACAACGGACACTTTCCGTGGTATTACCATAAATGTCATTTAAACCAACTTATTTCAGTAATAATAGTTATTCATTTAAATTTTATGCATTAAATGTCTTTGATCTTCTTAAAAAATATCATATTTGAAAAAAGTGCCATTGTAAATTATTGATTTTGATAAAAAAAATCTATAATTTTTTAATCGTCATATCAAAGTCATTTTTTATTTTTTTGTCATCAAACTCTTGGAATATAAACATGATTATAATATCTGGGGAACAGTGTCTCAAATTTTTTCTATCTTTCTCAAAACAAATACGTCAAACAATTTATGCGACTTTTTACACCATACATATTACGTAATTAAAGATAATTAAGTAGCTGATTGAGCAAACAAAATTCCATGACACGGTTCCCTCCGTAATTGAATTTCCTTTCATCTTGCTTTAAACCGCATGTAAATTGCTTGTTTATTAAAAAAGTTATGCCGATTCAAAGTTAGTCCCACGCGCATCAAACGAAGTGTCATAAATCGGCTGTCCTCTCTCAGATCCCTACGTTTTCCGTACAATTATTGCATAACACGCAAATATCACACCAAAGGGGGTGACACGATGCGGTAACACATACTCTAACAACTTTTATGACCCAGTGACATCTGAGCAATTAAAAGCAGCTGATAAATATCATTTTATAGCAGAATTTCTTCAAATCTTAACGTGATTTACTGTCCGTCTGGTATCTGTCGCACATGTCACGTGACTATCGGTAAAATTTGAGGCACTCAGTGGGATAAAATGGAACGTATTTAACGTTCGTACTGCTATCGAGTAATTATATTGTTTCACTTTTGGTGTTATTATTATCTAGCATCATCATCATTATTATTATAATATTATATCAGTGTCACTTTGCCATGAAATTCCGTTAAAATATAAATTGAAATAACAAAAAACTGCTCCTGCCAGACTTTTAAAATCCGTGCATGGTACGTCGTACAAATAAGAACGAGATATTATATATTTTTGTCCGTTCAGTTCATATAAATGCTAGACATAATTTAATAGAAATAAAAGGTATTTCTCGATCAATATGATCTGACGTTTTGATTTTATTATTTCCGAATTTTATCTATGCACGGCATACATAGATCAGTATTTTCTTCTGGACAATACAATAAATTTGTGTTCGATTACTAGTGAACAATATATTCAAACCATTCACTGAAAATATATTTTCATATCATTTTCATTGACTCATAAAGAATAAATCATCCGAAGAAAAAATATTTTAAAAATTTGTGAGTGACACCTGACCACCTGTCATAATATTATATAGGCGTTCACATAAAAGTGTTGTCTGTTTCTTTTGACATTGTTAGTAAAAAAGAGGTTGCATGCAAAGCAAGCTCTTGAATCTGTACTTAAGTTCATAAACTCAATATAATGTCTATCAGATTACTTGCGTGATAAATAAATTTCGCACATTATGGATAAAGGCAGCTACATTGTTTTAACCATCCCCATGATCGTGCGACTTACCGCTATGCTAAATTATTTGTTACATTTGGTCGACAGATTTTCTTAATTATAAAAATGGTACTTAAATGATAGACGATACAATGGTTTTAAATATTCATAAAGTTTGTACAGTATTTTTATTATTCATGTATTCGAGTACAATATCGACTATTAACAAATAAACCGGTCATGGATATATGGAACTACCGATTTCCCTCATTGGTGCCTCAATAGGGGGCGGCGCGTTATCGATAATTGACAGGTTACGCGCATAGCAGATAAAAATGGTATAGGTATCGTTTTAAAACATTTAAAAACATAGTTTCGAAACTAACTGCTTCCAAAATTAAATCACGAATGTTGATAAATCTACTTAGCTAAAAATCTCATTTTAGGTATTTTTAGTGATAATTGACTCCGTTGTCACCTTAAATTTTTAAATCAACGATAATTTATATATTTCTATACGAAACATTTTGCACTTCATATCTTTGTAGCAAATTCTAAAATTCAAAGCATTTAGTTGCATTTCCATTAACTGTAATTGCATATGTGTCGCTCATTATGCAATAAAAGTCGCTTTCCTTACACCATGTACATGCTTTTATCTAAATATTCTCGTTCATATTCTTTTGTTCATCATGAAATTGTCGAGTTCACTTAAAGTATTATTGAGAGCTGTTGTTTAAGGTGATTCATGCCCCCAACTATAACTTTGATACTAATAAAGCGTAATACAAGTATTCTGAATGCCAACCTACTACGCAACTTATTTTCACCTAGAATAATTGTTGACCTGAAATACCCCATGATCACAGAAATATGGCAACCATAAAAAACAAAGTCACAAGGAATGTGTTAAAATCTTTTTTACTTTCTTTCAAAGTATAGTGCAAGAATGTGGTAAATGGTTATCAAATTAAAACAAAAAACGAGTTAAGCTATTACATTGTACAAAGGCAGTGACGGGAGCACTGAACAGATATTACATTAGGTAAGCAAATGTCAATATGACACATTTTATGGTTTACATTTGAATGCAAACTTGACCGGTTAGTATTATATTCGGTTCTTACTTAATTGGAAGATGCAACAAAATAGTTAAACATAATTGGAATGTTATCATATCTAGACTTTAATTCTTTATTATTCTAACACTCCTCGTGATTGTGTCACTATAGACAAAGAAGGAAAAAAACGGTGTTAAACTGCCAATAAACACTGGTTAGGGACTACTTGTTTATGCGGCCGTTATGTTTTCTCCCTCGATTATATATAGTTTACAAAGCATTTTAAAGCATTTTTATTTGTATTTTCAGTTCTTATAATGTTATCTTTTCATGCAATACCGAAATAATATCTCGCATACACTAACGGCACATATTTGATCAGATATTTCGATAAAACGGCGCCAATCCTTAAGCAGCGTAATGACGTCATCCTAAGTATACAACTCATTCATTAACGCTGATGTCATTTCATACATTCAAGAATGATATATGGGGCACTGCTGTTAAACATTCTAAGACGTAGGTTTTTATTGTTGAAAACTTGATAAAAACACGTGTTTTCTTATTATTTCTTCTGTTTAATAATTTCTATATCTTAGCAACAGTAAGGTGCGAAAATCGAACAGTGTTATACAAAAACCGGCACCAAAAGATATTTACGCTTATAATAAAAAATATCATTAGTGCTCTTAATAATTTAATCGTGTTAGAATCGAAATAATATCGGTCTGAGCGGTGTTTATAGGCTGTCTTACACCTGTTTTGTCGTTTTGATGCGAAAAAATTACCCCCCCCCCCCCGGGACTACGGCCTTCGTGGTCAATTCATACGCATCAAAACTCCAAACCGGTGTTAAATAGCCTGTAAACACCGCTTAGACCGATATTATTTCTTAAATAGATGGGTTTCAAGCGGGTATCTTCAGAAAAAATATTGTAGACACACATCTATACCAATGTGGACTGCCAGAAACTAATCATCATTTTTCTTTGAATGCAAACGATACATTACTATCAGAGGCAGCCATTTCTAAAACTTTTTAAATTTCTTAAAATAATTACAACACTAAATTAACGGCGAAAACAAAATTAAGTGACGACAAACAACATCATATATTTAGGCAATTAATAATTCCGAGATAGCAAAAGATTTTATAGTCTATCAAACTACGGGTTTTCCCGTTTTCTTTTCGAAAAAGATCTTCCCCTTTTCCAATATTTATTACGTTATGTTTTTTCTATCTCAAGTTATAAAAGTTTAAAACTGAATAAATTTATTAACGCGACAATTATTGCATTATATCAATTAAGTCCCTATTTCTACTCCTTTCAGATAAAACACCTACTATGTGTTATTTTTTTATTCATAGGTCGTTAACTTGCTTTTTTTCATTTTCATCTTTCTTCAATCTGCTAGTGTTAATAATTGTTTTCTCTTAACTAATATTTCAAACATTTTCAAAACCCGACTTATTTATAGTAATTAATCCTATGTTAGGAAAAGGCCTTTAAAGCATTTTATGCTTTCGAATCTGATCCTTTTTCAGCATTGTATTGTGTTATTCTTTATTGTATGATGATGTTGTTTGTGCAAAGTGTTCGAAATAAAATATGTTTAAACCAAACGGTTATCAATTTTTACCTCTTTAAATAGTTATTATTCGGACAATGCTTCTTTGCACGATTGGAGATGGGCAAGGGTCAAACCTTTGTTATCAAATACTTGTCCGAAGCAAAAATTAAAATATATATAGATTTAATGATGTTATGCATGTACCAGTGTACAAAAATATGAACATAGCATAACCTTTTGAATGAGAGAAATTATCTGGAAAATAAGTGGTGAAAACAGTTTCCCACTCCACATGAGTTGAGCTACCATTCCGAAATCATAAAACGTTTGGGTCCTTTTCAAACTTTGTTTTTACACGCCCGCTAGCATTCAGACAATAATGTAAAAAAAAATAAGTTCATAAATCCTACAAATATTAGGTACACTTTATAACAATTATCATCTCCGTTTTGATGCATTGTGATATATGGCTTTTTAAATTACACGAAATTATATCTTTACTAAATATCATCTCTAATGAATACATTTCTGTGTCTGTTTTCTTTATTCATCTTATTATATTTATATGCGTTTTCTTTATTCAACTTATTATGTTTACATGTTTATGCAATCTGAATAAAAAGACACGTTTTGGTTAAGTTACATTCGTTCCCTAGTTCAAACCACTTTTATAAGTAAATGTTTTAAAGTAGTGCCTTAAAGACAACTTGGATTAAACAAAGTACAACGGTTCATTTTTTTTTTAATTTTACTTTTATTTCTTTCTTTATAAATTTATTTAATTTATTTTATTTTTATTTAATATTTTTTTTTGTTGTTGTTGTTTTTGGTTTTTCGAGCAATATGTCTATAGAATTTATTAGTTTGGTTTATTGTCGCAACTATTTTATATTTGAGATAGAAATTCATGGACAACAATATAATTTTGAAACAAATGTGATAGCAATCATGAAAAATAATACTTATCATTTGTTGTTTTAATAAAAAAGAAATATAAATTACTCAAAACTCTAGATAAGGTGTAAAATAAACAAGGGTATTTAAGAAACGTTCACACTACTTGAAAGTGATTCTCAATCCCTGCTTGAATCATCTTGCCTACAATTGTTGAAACACAATTCATCGCCATTTGTCATATAAGATGGTGTTACCATTCCCGGTAACGGACAGGTTCAATGAAACTAAATGGACAGTTTTCAAAGTTCCCATTTAAATAGTTTCGGATCTCAAGCAAAATAAAAGAAAGGTGCTCAATTTAAATACAGGCCGGGTTGTTAAAATAACACAATAGTGTCATACATGGCTGATTCGAGCAAACACGGTTATTAAAAGAGGATCTTCACGTATAAGATGATCAAAACACAAATAATATATTAAGCTTTCTTTTTACTTGTTATGAGGAGTATACTCCTTAATATGATCGCTGCGTCGACATCATAACTGTTATTGTCGTGCAAGATTTTAATGTAGTCCATAACTGAAAAACATAATAAAAAATATCAACATAAAACTTGTCATGACAAGGAATAGATGTACAACAAGGGACGTTGTTCTGAAAGCTTGATCTTTAAGTTACGTTCTAGAAAGTAGATGTTGATACAAAATAACGTTAAAAGCTGTCGAAGATATTTTACTTATTATAAACATTCTTGTTAATGGGAGCAAGACACAGCTTAAGTACAAATGTTATAACTACGTGATCAGTAATCACAGAGTTAAGCCCATTATTTCACATGGAAAACAGTCATATATTTTTTATTTTAATAAATACCAATATCTTGAACATTCACACTGTTATCAATCTTATTGAGAAGTTAGGTGCATAAATGATATAATACTATAACAATAATGGTTTTAATTTGCATCTATTGTTGCTCTTAACAGACAAGCGTAAACACTGTATGTTGTGCTCCTGTCTTAAAGAAACTTTATTTGTTAGATACACGATAACCGCTTGAAAAATGTGTATGTATCTATACTATTTTACTTTCTTGGTCTAATAGAATGTTATGAAAATCATGAATTTGACAATTTGGAAATACTTGCTTCCTCCTTTCACTTCATTCGAATCCTTAAGATGTGGTTGTTTTTTAACAGCTATCTCTGTCACGTAAAACATTTTGTTTTACTGCTACCATACATTATTTTAAGCATGTAGTAACAAACATCCCTGACCCGTCTAATGCTAATTTTTCATATAAGTGAATACAATACGAATTTCACCACAACATTGTTTTTTGTTAACAAAAGAGCACATGTCAGGGATCTCAAATGGTATAATACCTTCCCTCTGCTTAAACAATAAACAAAAACATTTAAAAAAGAACATGTATTACTGTTCAGTTTGGGTAATGTAAATAACCCTTTAAAATGCAGATGTTTGCAAAAATAAACTAGTTAAAACCTGTAAAGCATTATATGGTTATTTACAACATTGGTCATGTGACCAATTTGCACAGCCCTAGATGACACAGAGCATAAATATGGGCAGCCGCGCTCATTTGTCATATCAGTCTAGAAGCGGTGGGGATATAATCATGGTAAGTAATATTCATTACCTTTTTGTGACTTATAATTACTTTATGGTTATTCTTTTTTTTTTCATTTTTTTATTCAGAGCTAGATTTTTATTTTCTGTATATTACTTGTGCAATATTTTTTTTTCTTTCTGTGGATGGTTTGTTGTTGTCAAAATTCTATTTTCATACACATTTTTAGAAATATATGAGAGTACATTTTTAAATCTCTTTACATTTTAATATGATATTATATTAAGATATTATACACAGTTTAAGACAGTGTGTATATTTTACTCACAGCAAACAAAATTCATCAAATTCAAAGATAAACTAAATTTTGTATCAGCAGAAGAGATACAAACCTTTTTTGTTGGTAAATTCTCATTGCGTAAAATATAAATACATTTAAATTTTAATGTGATATACTTAAAATGAAACTGTATATATGTCTGTAATTCGTATGGCTCGAATTTGATACAATTCATTGTTCCATCGATCACAGTTTGATATGGTGCGTCACTGTCTGAAATTGCGTAAAATATCTTCATATTACATTCCATGTCTTTTTTAGAAAATGCTGAACAAGGTCAGGTTTATTTACATTAGTTTTAAATAGTAAATTAAATAACCTGACATATACGAATCATTTTATGAGAACATAAGTTTTGATAAATGAGGATGATAAAAAATTGTCAATTTAGGATACATGTAAATAATATTTTAGACTTATAAACGTATTCCATAACAATGTATAATAGCTCATTGTAAATGTTAAAAGAATATCTTTAAACGTTAAATGTAAATTGAATAGTTTCTTGTATAAATAAACTATTATTTATTCAGATCATTGTGAATCAATCTAACAACGCCTTGGATCATGCATAGCATGTATTTCTTCTTTGTTTTAAAGGCACATTATGCCTCAGTCTTTTTTATATTTTTAGCCAGTAATATATTTTCTATTATAAGTAAACATTTTCAAATTAAAATTGTTGGCAAATCACAATCAATGCATTCTGAGGGATCATACCTTAAATTCTAATGTGCAGCGTGACGAAATGATTTTGAATGCAGATCTATTTGTCAAGTAGTAGTTTTACTTCCATATTAAATACTACATCAAGCCAACAAAGGCATAAAAAGTCCAGATAATTTGTTATGAAAACTATTTAACTATTAGAGGGCACAAAAACTGAAGAAAAACAAATGAGGATTAAAAAAATATTTGGAGCATAATGGGCCTTTAAGATTTATAAGTCGATCTTTTTCTGTCAATGTTTAAAATTATAAATGTTTTTGAAATGTTATCAATTTACATGATTTAAGGGGCTGAAAATTAGGAATCTCTTCTTCGCTGTGTTAACAATGTATTTAGTATCGTCTGCTGCAGGTAAATCAAACGACATTGAAGCTGCTCATTTATATATCAGTACATAATTAAAGTCGGTCGTCAAATTATTATTATTATTATTATTATTATTATTATTATTATTATTATTATAAAAGTGATGATAAAATCAAGTATTTACTGAATACTTTGTTAATTATTGCTGTACAGGATTTGGTATCTAATAATTGGAACTATTATATTGAAATATATAATAATGCCCAATTTCATTAACAAACAAATCATTTAAATTTCAAAAGCGAAAAGCAAAACATTCATGATATCATTCAAGGGTAATATCATGTTTATTTCTAGGAGTTGTGTCAGATAAAGATTGTTCAACTAACGATGATTGCAAAGACATTGATCACGCTGAATGTGACGGTGGAACTACAAAATGCAAGTGTTCTGATGGTTATAGAGAGGAAGGCGATACATGTGTCAAAAGTATGATGAATTTGTTCAATTTTATACAATTCATAACAAATATTCACAAGAGCATTTCATAATTTGATGTTTACGTTTACCTGTCAAGAAAGTAATAAGCTCTACTTACTTAAAATTATGTTTGTTTAGGAAAAGTATCGGAAACAGATTGCACAAATGGAGCATGCACAGACATAGATAATGCTGAATGTGACAGTGGAACTACAAAATGCAAATGTTCAGATGGTTATAAAGAAGATTCTACTGATGGCAGCTCTTGTGCGAAAGGTATTACTAATTGGATTGGTGTTTTGAAATAAAAGAATGAAAGATTACAAACTCTAATGGATATTCAAAATTTATATGAATTTTGTTTACCTTTTACTTTTTCCTGATCAAATATCAAAATACAATATTTTTGACGAAACACAAACGAATAAACATGGTGTTTGTAAGAACAAAATAGTTAACATTTGAATTCCATTGACAATATACCTTCAAAATAGAAAACAAAGTCGCTGGACGAAATGTACCATTCGTATGTTAGTGAAAGGAAAGAATGCATTTATCTGAGATGAACAAATATATATTTTAAAAACAAAGATCACGTGTTACTTGAAAGGCACAATATGCATAATCAACAAAATACTTTTGTACTTCTTTATTATGGCAAACATGATTTTTATAATGTTAACATAATGGTTTAAGAGAATGTTAGATGCTTGTTTATTGGAAAAAGTAGCGATAAATTAGTAATAATTAATAAAATAATTTGTCATAAAAGTAGCAAAAAGATAACAAAGTTACTGTAGTATTTTGATTTCCATACAAAATACATACTCACTATAACTGTAATTATTACAAAAATTAAAAGATGAAAAAAATGGTTCAAGTAATTGGCTAATGGGATTTTGTTTAAATTATAAAAGCATTCGAGAAATAAAAATAAAAGTATTCTTAAGGTATAATGGGTTTTTTAGTCACTTTGTTAACAGAATAGATCAACAATGAAAACGAAAAACATCAATGTTCTATAAAAAAGAGCTTAATTCCTCTAAATCTGACATGGGTTTTAATGTTTTGGCAAAATACATTAAGGGGTATATGATACTGGAACAAAGATGGTAAAATTGCTAAATTTTGAAGAATAAGTGTCTCATACTACAAGAATAATATAAAAATAATTGAAATATTATTCCTGTTGGTGCCCATAAAGGCCTGTAATCCTTTAAGTAAACGGTTTGGGGATGGGTTCCGTTGTCTCAAATAGGAAAAATAAAAAAAATGTTATATCGCACTTAATTACTACAATTGAAATAGAAATGTGGCTTTACAAACAGATGGTACATAAGCAAAATCATTGCTACACTAGAAAAAAACACTTGTTTGTTTTGAAAACAAAATTAATGCTTTTATTCTGGTCCCTGCCTTTTTAATTTATTTTATTTATATCATTTTTATGAATTTATTTTGCCTTCTCAAACATAATTATCTCGTTCCCATGTGATATTAGCTTGTCCAGGCAAAATAAACAACAAAGTAAACATAGCATACCTGTGCGACCGTTACGAATTCTTACAGGCGACATGTGAAGTACTTTATTTATTTTGCTGTCACATCAAAGCAAGATATTATCCAGTGAGAAACGAGATAAAAGACGTACACAATTTGTCCCTGTGCCACCGTAGTTAATGATTAATCTTTGTCATTTTTTAATCTAACGTGTTAGTGTTTGAATGTATAAAATGTTAATGTATGAAAAAATTGCATTATAATCGTAAACCTATGATATTTTCGCAAGTATGATTCCTCTTTCTCAGAATGCAGGGTGTAATTTTTATAGGGTTTTAATGCAAAACAACAGATAAAAGGTCATATGGCGGAGTTTTCCACCTTAACTGGTTGAGGAAGATCTCATTTATTCAGACACGAACGGGCACCCTAGAGAAGCACTGACCACACGCCGCTTTTAATGGAATGATACTACCGTGTCAAGTTGAAGGTTCCATGATAACCGCCGTATGATCACATCTGCGGATGTTTCCAAATTAAAAATTTTGCCATTTCATGTTTAAATGTTGAATTCTGCTTAAGCCGGAGCTAAGGGGCGTGGACGGTAGTTTGCACTTGACAGTACAGTCCAAGAACAGGCTCAGTCAAACCGAGCTTGCAACATTTTCAATTTTGCCGTTTTGGACTTTCTTTTGGGGTTCCTATTTTCTCTATGTTATGTCAAATGATTTTGGGAAATTATGGTACATGATAAGAAATAAACAATTAAAAATACAGGATTTGTGTTGAAAGCATGTGTAACGAAGAAGACGAATAAACCTTTCATTTTTAAAATGCTGATATTCATAAAATATAATTATTGCTGTTCGGAGTACAATATTTCATGACAATGTTATAATGACTCTAAAGATGTTTAAGAAAAAGTGATCTTTACAAATAAATACATATAATTGATAGAAATGTATATTTTTCCTATAATAAAAAGCTGTTAGTGATACAACATGCTCAGAAAACGGAGATGAATGTGGCGATATCGATAACTCTCATTGTGACAATGGCAAATGTGAATGTGACGCTGGTTATGTCATGAATGTTGATGTATGTACCGCAGAAAATGCAGGTAAATGAAAAACGTAAATAATATCATATCCATTTATCTTATTTATTTATTATTGGAGGAGAAATATGTTCTTAAGGTTATTATTTTTAACAATGATGACAGTAATTCATTGATATTCATCTATTGTGTTTGTGTTGTTATTGGTAGTTTTCACTCCGGATCACGACAGTTAGCCACATTGAATTCACCAGAGCACAGTTCAACCACCTGTTGAATACCTGTGCAGGCAATCAGTACTAGTTGCCATCACTTTCACAAGGAACTGTAACTTCTGTACATGCCAGAGCAGAGGTACAGTGCGAATGACCGTAGAAAGAATTTCATGATAAATCACAACGATATTCATTTATTATTACACTTGTTACTATATATAGTAACAACATTGCCTATAATTTCAACAATGACACGTGAACATTTTAAAGTTTGCGACCCGGGGTCGAATACGTAGGTCCATTATATTTGCTTTGTGTACAGGAAAGGTAGAGGTGTACTTGTAACAATAATACTTTGTACCTTTCTCAAAAGTACGTGGTGGTGTACATGACATCAACTGCTTCATCCCCGTAGCAATTATACAATCTTCGTTTCTTTCTTACTGTATCACAAGTAAACATTTGAACCAAACAAAATCATTTGGTTTGTTACAATTAACTATAAATAAGACATTAAAGGTGCAAGAGATAACGTGTAAGCATACATCACAGAACATAATAATTTTGTATATCAATTAGATAATAATTTATTATTTAACATTCATGTGCAATTTATACATTTCAACGAAGTTAATACAAATTTATTTTAGGTAAAGAGTAACTTGTACATATTTCGTTTCAGCTGCAGTCATACAGTTAGGGGCTCTTACGGTTCTTCTTTGTGTTTTGGCAACACTTATACAGCAATTCTGGTAATCAAAACATTCTACACTTCGAATACCTGATTTGTAAACTGAAACTAATTTTAAGTTTAAGTATTTTTTTCAAATCAGTTTGTTTATTATATGTTCTTCGTTATTTTTAAAAACAGGTCACACGTAAAACAGAAAGTTTATAAAGATATATGTCTGCTGCCTGTGCTTTATTACATTTTGTTTGGTTTTAAAAAAGAACATACTTACAAAACAACTGTATGAAATGAATAAAATTATGTTTTGTATATTTCCTTCAGAAGGAATAGTACATGCAAGGACCATTGCTAAATGGTTTAAAAACCTACTTAAAAGATCAGCCAGTTTACGTACAATAAGCATGTTTGCTAAATAAGCATGACCGTCTTTGTAACGTCTCTTCTAATAATCACTTATAAAGTTAATATGAAAACAACATTATTTTACTGTTTAAAAGTTTTACAATATATAGCTGAAAACCCTTCAAAATTAATCAATGACTGATTTGAATTGGTATTTTATGATTGAATTAAATACAACGAGTTAAAAAAAATTGTAATCATCTATTTCAGATTTGGACGCAAAAGGAAAGCCTAAATTCTTCTTTGTGTGTGTGATGGACATTTTATTTATTCCTTCTTCTTCACATTTTTATATACTACCTTTTATCAAATCAAAATAGAATTGACATTTAATGAAAACTTTGATTTATTTAAATAGAAAGGTGCATACACATGAGTAAAGAAAGGGAACTACCTGTACTGTATTCTACAGAGTCATAATAAGTTTTTTCGGATTTTATTCAGTATCTGTATCTATTTCCTTTAATATTGCCTTTTCGCTTTTGTTTTATGTTTTTGTGTTAAGAGATTTACAATTTACCATAGTCAACTGTTTAATTCTTGAATGAAAGAATATGATTGTATGTATGAAATCATTTTGCTTGTAGATTTTGAGACATTGTATTTATGGTACGCCAAATTGGTGTTTTAATCTATTTAAGCAAAATGGGCTATTACTCGGTGAAAATAGTGTCGGATGTCATATTCAAAGACAGACGTAGCGCAATTAGAAAAATAATTGAAATTTCATGAGAATCCTAATGAATTTAAATGCCAAGACAAGTAATGTATATAAACACCAATCTTAACGCCTCAGATTTTTTTAATATCCGTTAATGCATAAAAAATGATACAACTCATATTTCATTGACATAAAATAAACAGTGTTTCGGTATCTACTAGTTTTACCAGTTTTTATACACTGTGAACAGCTTTAAATGAACCAAGCATTGTAGACAAGATACTATTTCCGACGAACGCCATGTGATTGCGTACAAACACTTTTTTTCATTCAAGAATATTTAATTAAGAAATTCCTTAACAAAGAAAAGAAAAACAGGATATAACACTACTTATTGTTGTCAATGACGTTTCGTTTGATATAATGGAAAATTTCTTAATTTCATTTTAATACAGATTAAATTAGAATAATTTATTTTGATACGAATATTGTTAAAATCTTGTCTACTGAATAAACAGTTGAAATAAATTGAGATTGTTTCTGTTCTTGCTTGAATACTAAATAGTAGTTTTGTTCTACTGTTGTCGGTTAAATGTGAATGTTTTAAAAGCTTAAGTCTTTCTATGATTGTTTGAAAAGAATACTGTTGTCTTTATTTCCTGGCAAAATTCACATATATTTATTACAAAGCGCTGGAGAAAAGAGATGCTGAATAGATATGTGTTTGAATTAGTTCATAGAGAAATAATAAGACGTGTCTATCAAAGCTTTTTGTCATTTTTCAAAAGGCATATATGAAAAACAGCGCAGAAAATATAGAACTGAAAATGATTGGTCCAATATTTTCAAGGAAAATCTGTAATACCATAAATAATCATGATACATAAAAACAAATCATGAACGCATTATGCATGTATTATGAATGTTCTTGGTAGGTGTAAGATAAATGGTCCAATATAACATATCTGTATATAGGAGATAGCTATTTATTCCAAAACAAAATATTATTGTTCATGATATATAATCCATACTAAATATCTTTTTTTTTCCGAAAACTGTTTGACATGAATACTCTTAAACTGTTAAATTTCTATTAATTTCTGAAATACGTTTTTATAGACCAATCCATTTTAATAAACATGTGTTTATTTTGCATTTTTAAACTTTAGCATTATACGGAATAAAGTTAATATGTTAACATAAAGTTTACCGACCTAAGTACATGTAATAGCCTGCGATAAACAATAGATGTACTAGTATTCGCGAGATTTAACTTATTCGATATACTTCAATACACTTAAATATGATATCAGTCTTCAAGAATTAAAGCCATACTTGAAATAATTAAAAATATAAAATCACCAAAAAAAATATTAAAAAAAAAAAGTTAATATTGCTACAATTGTTTCCATAACGTAGATAAGTTAACTCCCCCTAAATCATTGCAAACTGTTTGCAAAGTTACAAAATAAGATGTAGAAAAGAAACGAACATATACAATGCAAACTGTTTAATTTGTTGTCAGCGACTTTGGATGCCGACTATACCACAGTTCTTTTACTTAAAGTACAAACATTTATAAAGAACAAATGTAATGTCAAAGGTAAATAATAATCACCTTCATTTCCAGGTTAACTTAACAACTTAAATATATATGAGGGAAGATATTATAACTGTAGTCATTTTTCACAATACCCCACAGTTTCATTGTATTACAGCGAGCAACATGAAATGATACTGAAAGTTTCTCTGATAGGTAAAGAACTTTGTATACTTATTTTTATATTTTTTTTTATAATTATTGATTTCCTTTTAAATATAGACGTGTTGTCTATAGCCGGACAAGCCAAAGCCCGGGACCGCTTTGCCTTGCAATTCAGTTCAGGAAAATAAACAAAAATGTAATACGTGGTAGGAAATTCTCAATAAAATGATAAGCGGAATGAAAATGAAACGTTAGCATCCACAGACCTTCTTTACAAAATTCAAGAGCAATTTTGATATCAACATATTTAAAATAAGCCTACGATTGCCGTTAGAATAAACAGAAACAGTCAAAGGATTTACACAATTTACACTTAAACAATTCTCGAATAGCATGTATAGCGAATTTGACAAACGGCATAATTCGGGTTTAGAGAAAGAAAGGAATGTTATAACTAATATGTTATGATATGTTATGTTCAAGTTCATGATTGATTGCTATGTTATGTTTTTCTCATGTTTTATGTTATGTGCTGTTTCGTTTCATATAATGTTTTACATGTTTCATGACCTTTGTGCTGTCACATGTCCTCTTTTGTTATGTACTGTGATTATAATGTCTTGTTCTGTATGCTCTGATGTTGTTTGTCCTGTTTCTTTTTTTTATCTTATATAAGTTCTGTTCTGTTGTTAAATTTATTAGTCAATTGGTGTATGTATTGTTCCATATGCTAAGTTGTTAGGTGTCATGTTATTTTGTCGGGTTCTTTTCTGTTTTGTCTCTTGTGTATCATGTTGTATGTTCTGTTCTATTTTGTCTCATGCTGTCTATCCTGTTCTGTTTTGTCTTACTTTGTCTGTTCTGTTTAATGTTGTTTGTTCTATTTTGTTTCATGTTTAATGTTCTGTTCAGCCTCATGTTGTCTGTCCTGTCCTATCCTGTTATATAGTGAATGTCCTGTTCTGTTAAGTCTCTATTGTCTATTCTGTGCTGTTTTTACTAATGTTGTTTGTCCTGTTTTGTCTTTCTGTTTTGTCTCATTTTAACTGTTCTCTTTTGTTTCATGTTGTCTGTCTCATGTGCTATGTCCTGTTTTGTCTAATGTTGTCTGTTCTGTTTCGTCACATGTTGTCTGTCCTGTTTTGTTTCATGTATTATATCCTGTTTTGTCTCATGTTGTCTGTTCTGTTTTGTCTCATGTTGTATATCCTGTTTTGTCTCATGTTGTATATCCTGCCTGTGTTGTCTCATGTTGTTTGTCCTGTTTTGTCTCATGTTGTATGTTCTGTTTTGTCTCATGTTGTATGTTCTGTTTTGTCTAATGTTGTCTGTTGTGTTTCGTCACATGTTGTCTGTCCTGTTTTGTTTCATGTATTATATCCTGTTTTGTCTCATGTTGTCTGTCCTGTTTTGTTTCATGTATTATATCCTGTTTTGTCTCATGTTGTCTTTTCTGTTTTGTCTCATGTTGCATGTCCTGTTTTGTCTCATGTTGTCTGTTTTGTTTTGTCTCACGTTGTATATCCTGTTTTGTCTCATGTTGTCTGTTCTGTTTCGTCTCATGTTGTATATCCTGTTTTGTCTCATGTTGTATGTTCTGTTTTGTCTCATGTTTTATGTCCTGTTTTGTCTCATGATGTATGTTCTGTTTTGTCTCATGTTGTATATCTTGTTTTGTCTCATGTTGTTTGTCCTGTTTTGTCTCATGTTGTATGTTCTGTTTTGTCTCATGTTGTCTGTTCTGTTTTGTCTCATGTTGTATGTCCTGTTTTGTCTCATGTTGTCTGTTCTGTAAAGTGTTTAGTTGTAAGTTATGTTGTAGTTAGTTTTATTGTGTATGTTATGTTTTAAATTGATGATTTTATTAGTAGAGTAGCGGGGGATCGAACTAGCGACCCCTTGATCTGTAGGCAAACAGTGTAACCACTGCACCACAGCGCCCGCTCTGATTAATAACCGTTTTTGAAAGTCCTTTATACATTATCACTTCAATAGCCAACAAAAAGGTTATTCAATTTATTTTTAACACCTTTATCATAATGGCCAACCCACGTGATATTTTAATATCGAGTTTAAAAATAGAACAGAGATTATCACTCTATTTAGATTTTTTTTTATCACCTTTCTGCTACTTGGTGAATATTCGTGAGATATTGCTCAAGGCGCCAGAATTTCTCAGCATTTTTCAGGTTGTGTACAAATCGTTGTAATGTTGTTTTATGTAGGATTTTTTTTAAAGAGAAGGTAAAATTTTGAAAGTTTTAAGAGCTGCTATGGTATGGTACACACGCGTACCAAACTTTCAGACATTTGAAACAAATTACGCAGTATTTTGGGTCATAATGCATAAATGAAATATTACATGAAACCGTTATGTTTAAAGTCCATAAGAAACTATTTGATTTCGATGATTTAAACGACTCCAAATCGTAAATATTGCAATTTGATCAAAGTGCTTTATTAACACTATATACACTTATTTTCAATTTCCGCTGAAAATTTTGTTTAACGAAGGTCCTGCTACCGAGCTTGGATTTAAGCTTAGGAAACGACATTGTAAATCGCCTAAAATATAAATGCTTGCAGATCACGGAACATCTTCATAATACTGGAATTTTTACTGCCTAACGAGATTTAAAAAAATAATATAAATTGACCCTTAGGCTAATTTCAAAGATATTTAGTCTTTTTCATATTCATAAATAGCGTGTGACAGACTAAAGCAAGTTAATATCCAACTTCTAAATTTTATAATAAAACAGAAAGGTATAAACAGTGGCTGAAATTAAAGGTCGTGTGTGTTTGGTCTGGTCAGACAACATACCTTCTCCAGCATTGTTCATATATCAATACACGTATTATAATTGAAAAGTTATATTATGGTTAGTGTCATCCCTAAAAATTTCATATTAGAAATTTAATCGATTTATCATAACAACTGTATGATACATACTCAGATTTTTAAAATGATACACAGTCTTATCGTATAGATCACATAAATATTATATGACTTCAATAATTCTAAGTCTCTAAAGTTATAGATGTCTATTTAACATACAAACACATATTGTGTTCTTTGAAGACATAAAACCGCAAGTATTAAAAACACATTTAGTGTAGAAATGTAACTGTAATTTAGGATGGACAAGCCAAAATGAAATGTATCTGAAAGTTAAGGTATAATAGCTAAACCTTTCTGAGAAAGCCTTTATACTATTCTAATAAATGCTATTTCTTAACAAAAATATGCATATTACTTTGTAACAAATACAAATACATGTATAATTCTGATGCTTAATTGCCTAATTTTGCTTAAACTGTTCTTCTGTAAACTATTCATCAGAGTTATGCAATTATAACAACTGAATTCTATAGACGAATTCAAATTTAGTAAACAGTGTGACACAATGGATGTAAACTACTTTACCTTGAATCTGCTAAATTGACCTTAAAGACACATTATGGCTAAGAAATCTAAATTTTCTCTCAGAATCAAGCATGTGTTTGAATAATGAATTTAAGATACGTTAGATGTTAACCAAGAGAAGAAAGAAGCACTGAACGTGCATGCAGTAATATGTCATAAATGTAGCAAAATGTAGCAAATTATTATTCTGACGTCAATACAAAGTACTAATTCACTATAATTATACCGATTGCCAACAACACTATAGTTGCAGTTATCCCATGTATATGGCAAAATGAGCACAGCTTTGAAAACTATAACAAGATACCAAGAACGAAAAGTCTTTAGGACATAAAATTGGTAGCATTTCTGAGGCAAGGCATATTGGGCCTATAATCCAGATTTAACTTTTTATTTTGCTTTCAACATGACATGTAGAACATAGACTCAAATCCCGCTCTTATAAAATAATATAATATATTGATAGAATAAAAAGCTATATGCAGCAGACGAAATAAGTAAGTCAGGTATTTTTTATCTAATGATTTTTCTTTCATATACCAGACATGGTCAGCATATTAGCTTTACTCTCACAAAAGCATGAGAAAATATGTTCAAGTGAAATAGTGTCACCTTATTTGACATTTCTTTGAAAAGGGGGAAGACGGACGCTCCAAGGAATTATTTACGTTTTCTTTTTTATGATATCACTTTTAACTTGTCATGTTAAATGAATGAAATAACGAATTTTAATATATTTAATAGCCGCGGTTAAAATGTTTCTTAATGTACCTGTGTGATTCAATAGAACGTCATTTCTGAAAAAAAGAACAAGTTATTAAAACAAGTTCGTGTATAATTTAATAACAAATATATTATGTACGCTACAATGGAAATTTTGATTAAGTTATTTAAATAATAATAATAATAATAATACTTATAATAATATTAATAATAATTATAATAATAAACGAGAATGCAACAGAGAAAGCAACAATTATATTTGCAAAGTAATTAGATAGACACTTCCGTCTTAAGTCTTGAAATAATGAATCATATAGGTGGAACGTCTATATTCGTTTAGTTACAGTAAGTAATCAAAAATTGAAGAAGGCAATAAGTTATGAAACCTATGCATGCGCATTGTGAAGAGAAAACTATGTTGTGCTGTGACTTCCACAAAAATAGCATTTACAATAGCCCATCGAAAACAAAATAAATGATTTCAAATTACATGTACTATTATTAAAATATAATCAATGTATCGTGAAAGTTACAAAAATACTAACAGAAACCAGATAATACAGGTACCAACTTAAAAGTAAATATCGAAACTACAAAATTAAACTATCAAATTTTTTACTTTCATTTAATTTTTTTTTGAATTGGAGAGGAAATAGAAAACGTATTTCGTACACCTATTGAAGCAATACAAAATTGTATGTTAAGGAGTGTATGAAAAAGTGCTGTTGGCAATGATAAACAACAGAAAAAAATTCGAATTATTCCTGTAAGAAAATATGACATCTTATTGCAAAGAACAACACACGATTTTAACTTCACGAATGCACGATTCTAACTTCATGAGTTAACGATTTCAATTCACGAATTCACAATTTTAACTTCACAGATTTAACCTTGCGAATTCACGATTTTCATGTTATACAAATTAAGAGATATTTGAATATATATTGTCGTTTATTGAGTGTTCAGTCAAAGATCTATCGATGCTTTACATATACTGTGCACTGGCTATATAATCAGTATGCAACTGACATGTTAATAAATCCAGGAAATAATTCATTTAGGTTAAACTTTTACTATTTCATGTTATTCTTACAAATATCTGACATTCGAAAGCTTATATGAATTAAATATGGTATTGGTAAGGCGTTATAACGCGAAACAAAAGGTGTGATAACGCGAAAAAGGGCATAATCACGAGAATAAAGGCGTAGTACTTAACGCAAATAAAGGCGTTATAACGCAAAAATGCGTTATTACACGAAACAAAGGGCGTAGTAACGCGAATCAAAAGACGTGATTACGTTTTATAATTTAGGCAGTTTTTATATTGTAACATAAACATTTTTTTATTTAATTATTTAATTTTATTTTTGTTTTATTTATTTTTTTTTTTGTTATCAATTATTGGTCAATTACAATTATAAAAGCCAATCTTTTGAAAAATATTACTGAAACAATTTGACGTGAGCATACTACCACTTTCATCGTGTAACTATGATGACTCTTTGATGGAAATACGAATACGTAGCTAGCTTTAAAACCCGTCCTGCCCACGATATGAACCAGTACTTGAATATTTAGGTAGATTTATTTAAATCAATGTTTTCTTAAAAAAGGAACTTTTTTCGTACCTCACACCTATAAATGGACTTATACTGAATACATTGAATAAACAATTAAAATACCATTGATAATGTCAGTGTGTACTTTTTGTACAGAGAAATTCGGTCAGTTTTATCATACATTCTTTTAAATACATAGACACTAAATATTTTGGTAACAATAATACATCGTTCCAAAAATAGCAACATTCTTTGGTTGTTGGATGAACATGCATTATTTAAGACAAAAAAAGAAGTGCAGATCTAGACATAGTCTGTCTTGATAAGGACCTTTGAATACGTGAAACACGATACACACGCCATACGACATTCAACTCGTCACTGTCACTGTGTTACATTCTTTACAATACATGACTTATGCCAAGGAAGGAAGAAACAGGCTGAAAGGTTAAGGTGGACAAAGTCAGAGGAATGATTTATTTCAAAGTTATTCTACGAATTTGTTTCGCTTTGTTTCATTTCGCGGGAAATGCGCATATGTATTCAATCGTGAAAAGTCAAGGTAAGAATGTTTTACTTTTTAATAAAAGAAAAATAATTAGAAAATTAAATAAAAAGGAACATACTTTTATTAAGATAATATAAATAATAAATTAATATATTAGCTTGATTAAGGTTAGATTCTAACACTACTTGTTTATTTTTTTTAGAATTTGTAACCGCATACCCTGATATCACATGGGGAAGCGTTGCCATAAGGGCTCGAACTAATTTTATCTGGGTAAAGCGATATACATCTTAACGTTAGGCATCTGCCCCCTGACTATACAGTTATTGATTGTTGAATAGGGACACAAACAAGAAAATATATATATGGAAGCTTTATGCAACTTTATTCTATTTGTCTATGAATATATTTAAGATAAATTAACGCTAAATTCTGTGTCTATAAATATGTAAGTGCTAGTCCTCCGCTACATGAAAATGTAACATAAAACATGTGTATAGGAATGATAAGACAAATTGCGTATGTGTGTATATTGTAATATAACAACAAAGAGGACGAGTATCATGTGCACTTATTTTACGAAAATGTCAGCACAAATTAACCATTATACCCAATTATGCATGCATTATTTTAATGAAAAAAATTGTTGTATTCTTTTAAAAGTGCCGAACTTTCAATGGAACCAAGCCGGTCATGTGACATCCCACAAGATTACCGAGGCGTCTGGACTTGCAGCAAGTCGTAAACATCCGGGAGCTATTTATACTCACAATGATCATGGGGGCGCTGCAGAAATTTACGTCATAAATGCTTTAACTGGAGAATAAGAGGCTACCCTTACAATAAGTGGCGTCACGTCAAATGATTGGGAGGATATAGCTCTTGGGAAATGTCACCCTAATCCGAACAGTGACTTTTGTATCTATATAGGTGAATAAGTGTTACTATTAAACTTGATTTGATTTTATTGGGGTGCTTGTAATTGACAAATTAAATATTTTTGTCGGGATATGAACCTCAAATGAGTAACTTATATAATATAATATTATCCATAGATTATTAACTGGCCCTTTAACCATGCCGCCACTTGTTTACCTTTGTTTTAACTAATTGCTTTACACACCTGAAACACAAAATATTGTAAACTATTAAATTTTGTACAAAAGCACATATCTTTATGATCTCAAATGATGTATTATAAGAACTGGGCATAACCTTGCACTGTAGCTATTAAAAAAATTATTTTTACATTCCAGGCGACATTGGCAACAGTGGCAATGGAGCTCTGAATAATATTTACAGAGTTACTGAACCTGATGATCTAAACAGTCAAACAATACATGTTGGTTCAAGCGATAAATTAGAGTTCTCGTAAGCATCAAGTCTAAAGTTATAACGTGCATAGTAAAATTTATACCCGTACAACTACTTTGTTGTATAATTTGTATTATTATTTAATCTATAAATAGTTTTGAAATTAGCTAAGAAGTATCTTTTTTGTAAAAAAAAAACAACAACAAAACACGTCAATATCAGACATGTCAGAGTATATTTACTGTTGTTTTTTTTTTTCTTCTAAAAATAGATTTTCAGAGTATAATGATTTACCGATTTTTTCGAAATCCCCAAGAGACATGATGCATGATGTGACATCATAACAGGTTTGCTGTTATTATTCTGAAAACAAAAACATTGGGCGACTCGCAAATATATAAAAGTCGCCTCGGTCAATATTATTTTTTTTCAGTACATATCACGTCATATTCACCAGCTAAAAAGTCCATATTTGTATATCATATATCATGATATATAATTTCATGTACAAAATCTTCGCTCTTCGCTCTTGACTCTACAGATTTTATTCATTACAGATGGAACTTTGATGATTGTGAGACGTTGATGGTGGACCCAAGTGCCAATCTGTTCATAATTTCCAAAGTTTCAAATGGTCACGGTACTATTGTTCAGCTGCCAAATTCCGCATGGGGTTCGAGCTCGAGAGTTTCTTTAAGCTCAACTGCGGTAGTTAACATTGAATCAGGCTCGAATGATCCTGTTGGTGGTGATATTTCTCCGAATGGGAATGAGGTTCTTGTAAAGGTATTTACTCAGTAATAAAGATTTCCACTTCGTTATTACATTTTTATAGAGGTATTAACTCCATTATTGACCTTTCATAAAATTATTCACTCAGTAATTTCCCTTTTTTTAATGTTTACTCCGACAGATCCTTTTTATAAAGGCATTTAAATACTACCTTACTCCGTTTTTTTATGAAGGTATTTACTCCGTTTTTTCTTTTTATTTATTAAGGTAATTAATCCGTTATTTCTTTTTTATATAGGTGTTTTCTCCGTCATTTCTCTTTACATTAGTATTTACTCCTTCATTTCGTTTAATATAAGTATTTACTCCGTTAATTCCTTTTTTATATTTTAAATTTATAAAGGTATTTACTCTGTAATTTCGTTTTTTTTATAAATCATTTACTCTGTTAAAGCACTTTTATAATAAAGCATTTTCTGTTATTACCATTTGATAAATGCACTGACTCTGTAACTCTCCTTCTATAAAGGTATTAACTCTGATATTATCCTTTCATAAATTTATCTACTCGGTTATTTCCCCTTTGATAAAGGTATTCACTCTATATCACCGGTATCCTTAAGTTTTGTAAAGTTATTTACTTGGTTTTTCATAACATTTTTAGGTCCGACTGCGATATTGATTTTTCTTGTCGACTAACTTGGTGCGACATGGCAACAAAACATAACTTTATAATTAAGTATTCATCTAGAAGAATGGTGTCCATTACTTAACATTATCTTATTATCTCGTTATATAGTCGTTGCCGACAAACCCTTTCGAAAAAAAATGTAATTTTCGGGAAAATTTACAGCTGGTCAAAGAATGGCAAATACATGAACATTGTGTATTTTTTTAAATTCAAATATCCTAAAATGCTCAAAGAAACTATGAAATAATCTCTTTTCCCCAGAAAACAATGTGTGTACGTTTCTAAAATAAAACATTATGTACATTCTCCTTATATTCCATTAAATCTTGAACTTTTTCAGGCAATCTCTGGCTATTTAACAAGGAAGTAACACCTTATCTATAGAATGATTTTATTATTGCAGCTATATAACTATATCGTCTCTGTTTCAGACCCATCACAATATCTATCATTGGAATTTACACGGTTCAAATGACTATTTAGCCACGCTACAGACACCTGGGACAAAAATAGCATATAAAGATGAGCCACAAGGAGAGGCCGTTTGTTGGGACGCAACCGGGCTCGGATATTACACTCTCAGTGAGGGACAAGATCAAATTCTTTATCACTACGTCAAATGATTTACCTTCTGAAAATATAACATGTATTTATTTTTGACAGTAAAATTTAACATTTATTAATTTGCGTGTCTCTTTTTTAATATGTTGTCCCTCCTCCAAGTACGTAACTTTGAATCGCAACATGGCCATCCATATTATTAACGTTCTCTGAGGTCTAGTTTTGAAAAGGTTTAAAATGTTTTAAGCTTGTCTGAAAATGATGCATTATAAATGTATACGGAAATGTATATCAAAGATTGAAATTCAACACGTACACTGAAATGACGTTATGGCGCTTAAAGGGTAATATTTTCTTCTGTTTTAAAAAGTATACATATATCCATTGGATCTTATTCTTTGCAAAATTCTTGTACAATCCATTAACAACATGTGAGCGCATTGAAAATGTTACTGAAAACAACACGACAGCAATTCCCGATCTCATTCTCATTAATTCACAATATAAATTTTTGCAACATCCAGAATTGACAAGTTCACGATATCAGCTTCATTAATTCACGATTTCAACTGTACGAATTCACAATTTCAACTTCATGAAATCACAATTTCAATTTCACAAATTTACCTTCGTGATGTCACGAATTCAACTTAATTAATTCACGATTTCAGCTCCATAAATTCACGATTTCAACTATATGATTTTACGACTTCAACTTCTTGAAGTCACTGTTTAAACTCTACGAATTCACGATTTAACTATACGAATTCAATTTCGTGAAATCAAGATATTAACATCACGATTTCACGATTTCAACCCTACGAATTAAACTTCGTCAATTAAAGATTTCAACATCACGAATTCATGATTTCAACTTTACGAATTCACGATTTAAACTTCAGGAATTCACGTTTTCAACTTTAAATCATCTGGTATCACACAAAACTACATATAATCAATTAATACACTTAAAATATAACCATCCAAACTAGTGATTACTTCACATTTTAAAAAAATCATTTTCTAGACTACAACCAGTCGGGTGGCCCGGTCTCTATCCGCACCGGGGTTAAACCATATAATACATTAAATTATAAATCATACGAAATTTATTATCCGATTGAAAGTGAATTATACATGCTTATCTATTCGAACGAACCCGAATAACGTTTTATTTTCCTGTGAATAGTTCAGTGCACACATTATATACATTCATTGTATGTACATACTTGTATCTAATTTGTATAAAATACCTAATACCAATTAACTACTGCGCACTGCAGTATCCAATATCTTATATTGGATTGTTAATTGCGTCTTACCTAAAAGAATAGGAACCCTTTACGACAAAATAAGCAAATTGGTGTCTATAAATCGCATTGATGGCAACGTACGGGCCCCTATGCGGTGGCCAGACTATGCTCTGTAAAATCAAAAGTAGCTTACTGCTTACACCCAGAAAATAAACTACAAAAACCAATCAACACCAACGTCTGGACCGAACTTACTGTAATCATGCTCTGTTGTCCCTTTTCGAAAAGTGATTACTGTCAAATAAACAGTTCTTTGCTTAAAGCGGCCTTCAACTTCTCTTAAGTTTAAATATGTTATTTTAAGATAAATCGTTTTATATAATTGTCAAATCAAAAAAAAAAATTTTGATGAATGAAATAACCAATAAGGAAAACCCTCGAAACCTCTTATCTACCGGTCCTCTCTATATATATGTTAATAAGTAAAGCGGGCGAATAGTTTATTCGAATCATTTATTTTTAGAAGAAACGAACGTCTCTGCGCGCTATTTATAATTCTCAGGGCGCTGTCTTGGTGAAGGTTTAATAGTGATATGAGGCATTTTTCCTAGGTAATATTACTGAAATAATTAGTTTGTTACATCACAGAATTGTTTTCCAACAAACAAAAAAGGGCTTAATGCCGCTCTATTACAGGAACATTAACGCTTACTGATATATCGAGCCAATCTAAAAATCATAATTTATTCAAATTTCATTATATTTAAACGCCACGTATCACTTAGTCTTGTGAGATTCTTGAACCGATAATGAGTCCTACAATAACTGTTAGTGATGAATTAATTAAAACTAATTAGTTTAATTGTGTTTGTATGATTTGCAAGGGTAAATCTGTCAATTGTTTTAAGATAATATGCATTTTCAAAAACTATGAAACAATATATATTTTTTTTGCATAGGAGCGTCAGTTGAACTACATGAAAATCATGAAATAATTCTTATTACAGCAATGGAATTATACAAATACAAATATGTTGCTGTATTATGTGTTTCGATTGTAACATTTGCATGTAGCATTACAAGAAGCAACGGATCAAAATTTAAGTATAGCATTTCAAGTTGGAAATTTTGTTTAAAATCCGATCATATTTTGTCGACGCTGACACAAGTAACGCTATCGCAGTGTGTTGATGAATGTGCAACAAGAAAAGAATGCCAGGCTGTTAACTATTTCAACAGTTATCAGATCTGTGAACTTATTCCGGACAACAATGGTGTGTTGTTTGAAACTACAAAGGTCAATCGTGGATGCGTTATGGTTAAAAAGGCTGATATGATCACAACCGAGGTAATGCTTTTTTAGCATAAAAAATCTACTGCAGAATTTAAATAAAGAAACAATTTTTTTTTTAGAAAAATGAACCCCAAATTATTAAAGATCATTGATCATTGTAGTAACACATTCACAATACTGCTACCACTATTACTGCTACTACTGCTGCTGCTAATACTACGTCTTCTACTACTACTGCTGCTGCTACTGCTACTGCTACTGCTACTACTACTACTACTTCTACTACTACTACTACTACTACTACTACTACTACTACTACTACTACTACTACTACTACTACTACTGCTACTGCTACTGCTACTGCTACTGCTACTGCTACTGCTACTGCTACTGCTACTGCTACTGCTACTGCTACTGCTACTGCTACTGCTACTGCTACTTCTACTACTACTACTACTACTACTACTACTACTACTACTACTACTACAACTACTACTACTACTACTACTACTACTACTACTACTACTACTACTACTACTACTACTACTACTACTACTACTACTACTGTTAGTGCTGCTCCTGCTTGTGCTAGGGCTGTTACTGCTTGTGTTGCTACTGCTACTTTTATTACTAATGCTACTACTACTGCTTTTGCAACTGCTACAAAGGCTGCTACTACTATTACAGCTTCTGCTATTTTTTTGTTGTTGCTACTGCTGCTAATATTACTAATGCTATTGATGCTTATGTTGTTGTTGCTGTTGCTACTGCTGCTACTACTGTTGCTTTTGCTACTATTTCTGCTACTTCATCTGCTACTACTTCTGCTTCTACTACTACTACTGCTTTTACTATTGTTGCTGTTGTTGCTACTACTGCTGCTTATGCTTATACTGTTACTGCTGCTAATGATTCTACCACTGCTGCTGCTACTTATACTTCTTCTTCTGCTACTTCTTTTTGCTACAAGTACTGCTGTTTTGACTACTACATATACTGCTCCTGTAACTGCTTATATTGCTACTTCTTCTACTACTATAGCTACTGGTGCTGCTACAAAAAAACTTTGAAAGAAAAGATTAAGACCGTGGGTTTATATTTTTAACTTAAGTCTGAAACAGTCAAACACTTTCTCGATAACCAATACTGATTGATGAAATTCCTTACCATTAGATTAATGAAAGCTGTCCTTGTGGCGCGAGGGAGTCATGTGACCTTGAACAAGATGTGTCTTGCACGATTAAAGGTAAATATTATGTCTCCAGTGTAATAAATACAATATGAACTATTTAATTTAGAATTGCTCTCAACTGATAATGATCAAATTCTTTACACTGTAAATGAACAGGTATTTGGAAAAAAGCTTTCCCCCAATTATCTGTATTAAATAATTAAATAGAAATATAATCATTAAGATCACACGTTAATATATTATTTAAAATAACGTGTTCATATGAATAGGTTCCATTAACAAAGCTATCCATTTCCATAGAATGCGAACGTTTAACGATACAAAATGGTCGAGTAAATGAAAATATGCGGTCAATAGGAGCTTCAATAACATACGAATGCAACCAAATGTACATTGCAACATTTCAAGAATCAGGAGCGACTTGTCTTGCAAATGGCACTTGGTCATACACTCCCGATTGTACAAAAGGTTTTCCTTTTTTTGCTATATATATATAGGAACATTTTATGTTTTACTGAGTGGAATGGAAAAGAAAAATAAGTTAGCAAACAAAGAATCTTCTAGAAAAAGTTTGGCTCAAACGAATTTCAGATCTAAAGTAAAACTTACGATATAACTACTTTTCTTGAATATGGTTCTTGTACCGTTCTTTTTATTGCATGTCTTTCTTTTTCTTTAAACCTATTTGAAATAATAAAAGAAATGCATCAATATTAATAAGCATGACATTGTATATGTTATTGAATACGCCAATTGTTTGTTCGATATTACGGTCGCTACCCTAATAGTACATGTTGTTTTACTTTTTTAGTCAAAGAAATCCAAAAGAGAAATGTTCGAGTTTTTTTGTCTCAATTTATTGCACATCATATAAATGTATATATCATATTGATATTGCAAACATTCTATGTGTATCATGGTCAATAAACCACTATATTATAGATACTGAGGGTAACACCATTTGCAAGGGTTGTATACTTCCGAGAGATTGTCAAGATGTTAAAGCAGTCAACAAAACAGCAGAAACAGGGTTGTTTGAGATTTATCCAATAGGAAGCAATGGATTTATGGTGCGCTGTGACATGGACACGCCACCTGGCGGCTGGACGGTGTTTCAACGCAGAGAGTCAAATAGTGATTTTGAAAAAGACTGGGAAGCATATAAGGAAGGGTTTGGGCAGTTGGCTAATAATTTCTGGTTAGGGAATGATAAAATATGGAAACTCACAAGCAGTGGGCAGTACAAACTACGAGTTGATCTCATAGACCAAAATGGCTCGGAGGGATATGCGGAATACAGTTCTTTTTCAATCGGAAATGAGTCGACAAAATATGTCTTGAATATCGCTGGCCATAGTGGAACAGCCGATGACAGCTTGATCGTGGGTCATAACGGAATGATGTTCAGCACTATTGACCAAGACCACGATACATATTTTAGTTCTTGCGTTTATCTTTTTAAGGGAGGTTGGTGGTACTTTGACTGTCAGATTTCAAACTTGAACGGACCATATGGGAACGTCCGTTGTAATCGCGGAATGACGTGGAAACAATGGAGGGATGATTGCGTGTTTATGAAATTTACAGAAATGAAAATTCGTCGAAATTAACTTCAATGATTTGAGAACAGAGATAGAGCATGCTGTTCATTTTAATAACTTTTTATTGCAGCAAAATAGCTTTAATTTCAATGAAAGAAATTCACATTTTGCGTTAGTATTAAATATTTCATCGTAAGGGGTGTGGATGCACAGAAACATAATAACAGCAGCAACTTGTGTAGAAAACAATTGTTCTTTATATTATTCTGGAAAAGTGATAATCCTTTAAAAGCATTATTTTATTTTTTATAACTAACGCTCTTAAATCATTATTTCCGTTTTGATATATGATAGCGCTTAAACTTCATTATTTCCATTCTGTTAAATAATATCGCTCTTAAATCATTATTTCCATTCTGTTAAATAATAGGGCTCTAAAATCATTATTTATATTTGGAAAAAAATCATAGCGCTGTACTTTTTTTCTGGAAATAATGATTTTATAGTGAACTATTTTTGCGATAAATGATAATAAACCTCGCTTTTAAAGCATTATTTCAATTCTCATAAATGATGTCGCTCTAAAATCATAATGTCCATTTTTAATTTGTTAAATAATAGCGCTCTAAAATCATTATTTCCTTTCTGATAAATGATAGCGCTTTAAAATCATTGTATACGTTCTGTTAAATATTCAAGCTCAAAACTTATAATTTCAATTTTGATTATTTTAGCACTCTTAAATCATTATTTTCATTCTTATAAATGACCGTGTTCTAAAATCATTATTTCCTTTTTGATAAATGATGCCACTCTAAAATTACTATTTCATTATTTCCATTCTAATAAATGATGGCGCCCTAAAATCATTATTTCCATCCTGATAAATAATAGAGCTTTAAAATCATTATTTTCCATTCGAAAAAGTGATAATGATCAAAGAGCATAGTTTTATCGTGATATGCTGATATAAATGCGGTCTAAAACATTCTTTATGTTGAATTTCTTATGCCTTTGTACTTTTATACAATTCATTTTAATAACATCTGTTTTCTAAAGCAGCATGCCTCCAGTTTTATGCTACTTTTGTAACATTTTGAAAATATATTGAAATGTATAAAGTTTGAAGTAATTAAAAAAGTAATTTATACATTGTTAACGACATTTACAATATGCGTGAATTACAAAAATGATGTCAAAATATGCAAAAATAACCCTCCCTGCGTTAGTTACGCAGTAAAAATATAATGATAAATACTTCAAAATCATTCTTCAATCGCACATAACATGTAAATTATAACTCAAATATTTAAATCTTTTTACTGTTTATTAAATATTCCATAAAATATAAAAAGCACACCATAGCGTCATATATACTTCAGACTTGGTAAACTATCTATAACTTTTGAGATGGATACTTGAAGCCATGCTAATTTGAACGTGATGCTAATGAATTAATTAGAACTAAATATTCTTGTCTCCCCTAGGTGATCCGGAAATCGGTATTGCATTTCGCATAAGAGAATTATAAAGTATATTTATTCTTTAGAAGGCAGTGTCGATTAACCTTGAATCAATGGAATACGATCTCTTATTAAAGAGATGGGATGGCATAAACTTAGTCATATTACATGCTTTCTAAGCAGCAATTTTATGTTGCGTAGCAATGACTAGAGAAGTCAATGTTAAGTACAATATTTCGAGTTTTAAAAAGTACAGTTTACAGTTCACAAGTATCGCAATCGCAGTGTGTGGGTGAATTTGCAACACAACATATTGTATAGCTGTTAACTATTTCAATCTTTATCGCGCCTGTGAACTTATTCCGGACCATGATGGTGTGCTGTTTGATAGCACAAGAAAAACTCTAATTCCACATTGTTTCGATGTAAATTCTTAAAATTTAATTATTAGGTATTTTGTATATTTTTGTATTTTGTAACCGTATAAAAAGCATTCTTAGCAAAGGAAAAATCAATAGACGAACCTATTTAATAACTAACGATTCTGGGTCACAATTGTTGAATTAATATTTTATAATTTTAAACGACCGAATAGAATGTTTTTTATAAATTATACGAATCATTTGTAATAACTAATATTTTCAAGATTTATTTCTAAGTGATGTTTTATTACCAAAAGGTTAATGACAAATGTTCTTGTAACCCTGGGAAGTCATGTGATATCGACACTGATGTCTCATGTGCGATAACAAGGTAAATACTTGTTTCATATCTTGTTATTCTGTTCTTGTTGTTTTGGAGTTTTTTTAAGTAGCTGTTTTTTTGCAGACGGGAAAGAAGTACACAAAATAATTACCCTTTCTATAATATTATTGTACGTATATTGAAAAAGTTACATTAGTCTACATTTTTTGTATATTTTCGTAAATAGTCTTGTCCCATATCAATTCACGAGAACATAAAGCTTTACAATAACATATTGGATACATAATTAAATGTGATTAACTGTTCTTTTGTTCTTGTTGGAAAGAGTGTGAAAGTTTTAGGATTCAAAATGGTCAAATAAAAGGAAATGTGCAGTCCATAGGAACTTCAATAACATACGAGGGCAACCAAATGTTTATTGCAACATTTCAAGAATCAGACGCGACTTGTCTTGCAAATGCCAAATGGTCATACGCTCTAGATTGTAAAAAAAGGTTGCACTAGTATCTTTTATATATGTTGCAACATATCTTTTAGAAGAAAATTTATCAAAAATTTTAGCAGCTTCAGGTTTTGGCCACAATGATTGAAAACCGATTTTTCTTCGAACAATGGACACATAATACTTATTTTTTTAAGATTGTGTCACAAACATTCTTATATTTGAATATTTTACTAAATAATAATTAACAACATTCTTATATTTGACGTTTTGCTTCTTATTACATTGTACCTAGTGTATAAAAGGAAAAAGGCAAAAAGTATGTTAATTGCTTTTTGTTGAACTGTTTCAGTCCTTTCATCAATTTGTCCTTTGCGATTGCATATATTCTATGTAACTATGGCAGTCTCAATTTCTGTTTTACGTATTAAAACCTACTTTGCACAAGTTGAAAGTCACTTTTACTTGGATCTTTCAAATTTTCTGTATTTAAGAGATACTAATGGGCTTAACATTTGCACCGGTTGTTTACTTCCGAGAGATTGTCAAGATGTTAAAAGCTGTTAACATGACAGCAGAAACAGGGTTATTTGAGATTTATCTAATTGAAAGCAATGGCTTCATGGTTCGTTGTGACATGGACACGTCACCTGGCGGCTGGACGGTGTTTTAACGCAGAGAATAAAATAGTGATTTTCTAAAGAACTGGGAAGCATATAAGGAAGGGTTCGGTCAATAGAATGACACGCTTTGGTTAGGTAACGATAGGATATGGAAAGTAACACACAGTGATCGGTAAATGAGTTTATATCAAGATCAACATGCTTCGAAAGGGTATGCCAAATACGATTTATTTAAATGAAAATGATGACAAAATATTTGAAAATCAGGGGAACGGAAAAAAAGCCGGACAGTTGGTTGAAAACCCGCGATTTCCCCCTTTTACAAAACCCCTATACTTTTTTAATACGATGTGAAAAAAGGGGGTTGGAACCCCTAGCTCTAATTTTAAGGGTTTATATGAGAGTTACGCAGAAAGAGTGAAGATTGAGGATCCATGGTGTTATGAATTACTGAAATAAATACATCGAAGAAAAATATTCTTGTAACAGGGGAAAACCCCGGAAAAGAAAAAAGTTGCTTTCGTTTAAAATTTAAATCTATAAATGAATTTCGAGAAGAGATAAAAAAAAAGAAATGATTTGAAGCACAAAGTTTTAGTCCGTTAAAAAAAAAAGAGGTTTCCCCAAATTTTAGGGGACGAAACTTTTTCACAATACTTTATTTGGGGAAAAAATGCTTTGACACATAATTATGAAAGCCCTAGTTCACAGTTAGGCGTTTGAAAGTACATGTATCTTGATAGAAAATTGTAAGGTACTTAAATATTAACTTAAATTGTTACAATGCGTATTAAAAATAAATTGCACTTCATGGACAGACAATTATCATGCAGAATTAGGCGACAACTGTTTAAAGAATATTCTGCCATAAAAATGAAAACTAGTTAAATGAAAAATAAATTAAAACTACATTATTGTTTACGAACCATGATTGCGTGAAATAATGTTATATTTTATGACATTTAATATGTTATCGTTATATCTAATAAAACTTTGTAAACATCAATTATCTATCATCAAGCAGAACTTCCATTATGTTGTAGTTTATTTTAATTTAAAATTCAATGTTAACCTATGTCATTTTGTTTCCATCGTTTTAAAACAACCACACCAACAGAAAACAATGTATTTTTACACTTCAATCTATATGAGACAGACACTTACATAGAACTATCGATTATTTTATTAACTTAAGGATATTGATTTTACAGTCATCTTAGTTATGAGACGTTATTCAATCCGGAAAGTTTAAAATATGCATGTAAAAATCAGTAAGAATGAGCGCCGTCCACTATGATAGCCCAAACCACAAGACTACCTCATGAATATTCTGAAGAAAATAAAAAAAGTCAGAATATTCAAATCCATACACTAATTATAAATAATAACTACATGTATATAATTGTTCGATGCTGAAGATTAACACCAATTTTCAAAGCTTTTTTGTAAAGAAACACGCAGGCGAGTTATAAAAATAAATATTTAAAACACATCTATAAACCCTGTACTTAGTTACACCCGTGTGAATTTTATACGACACTAGTAAAAGAAACAACACATCGACCATGCACGCAGAAATCCCCGCTTTTGGTAAGGACTTATATTTGCTGTAAAGAAGTCCCTAAAACCAATGTAAAACCGAATCATAAACACAAATCAGACTTCTAGTGTTTTAACTGTTGGTTTCGTATTTTATTTAATAATACCCTTTACATACATCCCTAGTAAAAACAACATGTTCATTCGAAATTTCCCGGCATTTGGCTTTGGTTATTGCTTCGGGCCTTATAGCCCTTTTTAAAGAAGATCTTACAAAATAAAGGGAAATGAGGGGTCCCTGGTTTGAGTACAGGGGGTTTCTCTACCTAAAATGACAATGTGCAATGAGTGATGTCATCCTGCTGCGCTGTTTCTATTATGATCATAGAAGTCCTAATTATTGTAAAACTATTAGGCTTATGATTTAAAGAATTGATGACAAACTTCACTTACTTTAATAAAATGATGAATGATGATATGACACGCTGTGATTTTGCTGGTACATCATTTTAAATCAATGAATTCATAATTCAAAAATTAATTAAACCCTTAAAGGAAATGGCAAATGGCACGCCGTTTTCATTAACAATTATTAAAAAAAAGGAAAATTGTAGGAAAGCTTGGATAATAACATAAAAAGGGGTAATTGTAGATGTACTTTTATCTAGACTAAAGAGATGTTATTATTTTGATGCTGTTATTTATTGGAAATACATTCCCGATGAGTATTGTTTGTTGAACGACTTGCAACCGCCATATGAACACATCTGCAGATGTTTCACAATTTAAAATTTTGCCAGTTCATGTTTGATGATGAATTCTGCGTTAAATTCTGCTTAAGGCCGTGCTCGGAGGCGTGGACGGTAGCATTCAATTACCACTACCACCCTTAAACAGGCTCAGTCAATCCAAGTATGTAACATTTTCAATGCCGTGTTGTGCTTTCTTTAAGAATTCTGTTTTTCTCTATTTGCCGTAAAAAAAAATGAAAACGTTATGCACTTGCATTGGAATGAAAAGAAAAAACAAAATTAAACCATTATTTTACTTGCATACAATTTCATTGGCAAAAGAGTAAACAAAAAATGCATTCAAAAGAAGATTTAATAAAAAGCTTAATATGATAAGCATTTTACTTTTAATTTATAAAGAGATGTGAAACAAGCTGCATTTACTTAGTATTTTAGATCAATTTAAAGTTCTTTAGAGTCTTACATAATGACTGTTCAAAATGAGGAATTTGAAATCTTCTTAAGATAGAGAGAATTAAAGAATCCCTACAGAGCGTACAAAACGATAAATTGTAAAAGTTGCAGGCTCGATAATGGAAGTGCAATTTTACCATCCATGCCTGCAAGCATCGACTGAAGCAGAATTCAACATTAATCATGGTAATGATGAAACTTGAATTTAGAAACATCCGCAGTTATATGCATATGGTGGTTATCATGGAACCTTCAATGTGACACTTTCGTGCCCATTCAATGAAAAGCGATGTATGGTCCCGAAAATAGGAAATTCCTCACCTCTTAATTTTTCACAATTGCAGCAACTTAGAATAAAAGGTATACTAGACTTCAGATTGCATACCTTTTTATCATACCATTACATGAAATTTCAAAAAGTTTGTAAAGAAAAGATTATTGTCATATTTCAATTTCAAACATATTTTGTTCTGGTGCCAAGGGAATGTTCTAATCAGGACAATGCAATTTCATTCTCAGCTCTGTCTCTGTGTTCGTTATATGTTTTATTCATATACACCTTATTACGTTAATGGCGTGGCTAAAAAATGAGGTCATAAAACATTGAAAAGTCATATGTTATTCAAAATATAAATTATTGATATGAGTCTAGTTTTAGACAGGCTTGTTGAAAGTTCTTAATAGTGTCGTTGTAAGTGGATTATTGTTCAGTTTTCGGTCGGTTCAGAATTTGTTTTTTGGCAACAGCAAAGAATACTGTGGTTTAGTACTATCAGCATAGTAACATTAACTTACATAAGAAGCCGTGCTGCAGGAATGGGCTACTACAAAACGATCAAAACTATTTCTGTATTGTGTTTTCGTTGGTAACAACTACATTAACATTTTCACCAAATACGAACAAAAGTTAAGTCAGAATTCAGAGTATGAAATTGTTTAAAACTGACGATATTTGACGACGTTGACAAAGGTTTCGCTATGCAGTGTGTAGATGAATGTGCAACAAGAACAGATTGTAAAGGCTATTAAATATTTCAACGACTTCACACATGTGAGCTTATCCCGGACATGATGAAGGAGCTATTGAAAATGCCAGGAGAAATCGTGCATGTGTTCTCGTAAAAAAGACTGACATGGATGTAAGCGAGGTATGGATGTAAAGAAAAATCGCAATTGTGGAATGTTCAGAATTGATTTCTTTTTAATAAACAATATATTCCTTTTTCTACTTCTATTAAATTAAGTGCATATTTCTAAAATGACAGATAACAGATTTATTTATAGAAATTATTTTGTTTATTTTAATATATTTATATTTTTCATACAAATATCTGATATTTCTCAGAGGCGAGAGTGATGATGCACTTTTTCTTTATCTATTACATACATGTACAGACTCAATCAAACCGAGTCTGCAATTTTCACGAACTTTGTTGTGATTTAATGTTCTAAGGATACTCTTTATCCTTTTTAACCGAAAAAGCTTAGTGTAAAACCGCCTATCAAAATTTTAGCACAAAGCAAAATGCCATTTTTTTTAAAAAGAAATTTAAAAAAATTTCCAAGGTATTATTTTTTTGTTGAGTAAATTTCTTTCTACAGAAAAATGACAAATGGCTTTTTACCTGCGGAGGCTTTTATAAATTTAACCCATGCCAAAAGTGCCCTTAAAGGTAAATATTGATTCTTGATTTCTTAATTAAGGGAGGATATGTTTCCAAACCAACAGTTTTTTAGTATTTTATTTAACAACACCAACACAAACCAGGTAATTTGGCCATTCAATACTGCCAAAACTTTTACAGTGCTTTTATGAAACTATTGTGTCGGGAAAGCTTGTAGAAGTATAGACTCTAATTATTCAAACCCATTTTGTCGCCTCTTACGATCACAAAGAGATAAACTTAAGTTGCAATGCTTGTGCCTCGAACATCGACGGCAACCCCTCAATCACAAAGGGAATAGTGGTATGAGAAACACATTTTAAGTTACTTTCAGATTTTATATAGTGTATATAGGTCATTAGAAATGGATAAATCAGAAAATAATTCATCAACAATTAAATGGTTGTTCATGTAAAGCAAGATCATAAACATACACAACAACGCTGAACATTAATGCGATCAATGTCTTTTTAACATTTCAACCAATTATAAATTGTTAATGATTTAAACAATATGTTTCTACAAAAAAGTTCAAGTCGGAATATACTCGTAAACAACAAATCTCGAAAGCAGTTATCATGTTTTGAATCAACGAGCACATGCAAATGAAAAATGCATGTAGATAATATCAAATAATATTATTGATTTAGTTGGAAAGGAACGCTTTACTAAAAGCCTATTACGAGGGTTATTCAAAAAGTAATAGGACTAAGAGTCTTGCATCTTCATATTCAATTCAATTTAGAATATTTTATATATACAGCGATCGAAAAATGTTTTCTTCAATTTAAACATTAAAATATTGAATTCTTATGCTTAACTTGTGTTCCCTGTGTTCTTAAATAACCATGGTAACACGCACCCGGCGCAGCACATAAAAGGTTATTGAAGCTTAGTTGAACTTCTATTTTATTAATGATTTATTTTCTTTTTTCCCCATTTATTCCACCAACACAATTTATTATATTTAAGTTACATTATGCCCAAATTTGACATCATTCAGACATGAAATGGCTAAATCATCAAGTTTTGAAAAGCAGTGGTCAAAACGTTAAATGTAGAATTTGACGGTCGTTAAAAAACTGAAAATGTGTGCGATCGTTTAACTTTGCCAACAAATTGGCGATACTCCTTCAGATACATATGAAAACATAAAATTAACACAGTACAATTAATCGACTATCAGGATACTCGTTCTCAGCTTGCACAAACGACTCAAAAATGCACGTACGAAATCAAAAACAGGAAAGGATGAGAATGATAGCGGGAAATTGACGGGACGTTAGTGACGTCAAATGAAAAAGCGCTACAAAATGATCGAAGGTAAACAGTCCACGAACTGTCCGGCATGTTTGATTTCTGCATCGGATCTATTGATTCAGTTCTGCCTAAATGATTTGTTTCAAACAAAATTCTATTTCATTTAACTAGATATATGTGTTATCAATAAATTAATGTTATAATGATTAACGGTAATTATTAATATTTTCCCCGATTTTCTTTTAAAAATGATACGCTGTTCCTAGTAGGAAAATATACTTTTCAGTTGATAATTATTGTTATTTTACTTACATAATCATATTGTTTTAAGAACGTACGATGATATGTGTAAAATAATTCTATTAATCGGTTTTTCATTAACATCATAAGACTTTTACTAAGTTCATGCCTGTTTAATCTATAGTGATTACTATTAGATACAAGGATAAGAGAAAAAGCGGAGGGTGGCCGGCTATCGGGCTTTTTTTTCTCGGATAGTGGAACAAGAATGTGATCGTTTTCTTTCTCGCTTCATCTCCACATATGAGGTCTGGTCAAAGTTATATGATTAAGTTACCTAGAACACTAGGGAGGATTCTTTCAGAAGGGTTGACGCTTGATACATTTTTTTTATTTTACGACGTCATAAACGTCATCTATTGTGCCGTTAGCGTGCGCCGGGTCGCGTACCCCTTGTCATTTTAAATTTTCACAGAGTCGTTATTTTTAAACATATTTTATTGATTTTTTCACTGTATATAGAGGATATGTTCCGATATTATTATCTTGTCAAATTGTACACGTAAATTAAAAAATGTGAACAGAAGAACTGCAGTCCTATTACTTTTTGAACAACCCTCGTATTATATCGTACTTTGAAACCATTCACTCTTTCTTGTTCGATTTAATTAAGTACAAACAACAATGTATATGCCAATATGGAAATAAGTTTGATTCAAAATAAATTCAAACTATTGAATGAATTTAAAAGTACATTTTGCTTTCATCTGTATACCTGACACTAAGTGAATGGTTCAGAAACCTTTTACGTGATAAAAAATGGATACCGGTGGGTTTTGTAAACGTTCTTTGTCAAATCTGGATTAAGGGCTTAATAATTTGCAAATGTTTCTTGTCGCTATCATATTCATCTTTCCATCAATCAAATTATAACCATTGTTCATATATATACTTTGACAATGTTATAAGTTAATGGCAAAACATGGCAAGTGGGCATGCAGATTTAAATCGAAGATAGCATACAATATATACAGTCGAACTCGCTAATAACGAATTATCGTTAATAACAAACTAAATCTGAATTCCCCGGACGATTTTTACTTTATTTTATATTAAATCCAAATCATATCGTTTAGTACGTTCTCCCTTAAAACGAAGTTTCGGCTATAGCGAACCATTTTTTCACGTCCCAACCGGCGAAAAATACGTAAAATTCCGCGGTAAAAACAATCTGTTATAATTAAAACATCATGGTGCAACAATTAATTTTGAAATTGCTCATGGTTTAAATTCATTAAGCTTATGGACGTTTGATGATTGAACGAATTGGAGTTTTCTAAATATGACAAACTGAATGTGAAAGTTTCATTTATATATTTTTTAAGAAAATGAACTTATTAGCTTATTAACTTATTATAAGATCTTTTTAGCATGGGAATACAATACATGTCCATAAACATGTACCTGTGTATATAAGTATATACATGTATAAGAAAGAAAACACTTACGATGATAGTATATTAGTATATTTTCGTCAAAGCTTAATTGCATTAAATGATTTATAATAGAAATAGGACAAAAAAATAATAATACAGTTTTCCCAAATAATAAAAGATCAAAATAAATATACAAATCTAATAAGTATTTTGACATTAGCAAATTAGCCATTTAGGTCAAATTTATAAACGTATACATGTATATTATTTAAGTGAGTTGTTCTATTCCGTTTATATGGACTTAAACTTTTCTTTCAACAGAGTGTAAGAATTTCACGATACGAAATGGCAAAGTAAATGGAAATATGCGGTCCATAGGAGCCTCTGTAACATTCGGATGCAACCAAATGTACATTGCAACATTTCAGGCAACAGGAGCGACTTGTCTGGCAAACGGAACATGGTCTCACAAACTCGATTGTGAAGAAGGTTTAGTTTTATGTAAATGTTTGAAATAACTAATCATACATATAAACGTGTTAGTCGGCCGTAAAAATTCAAAAATAATGTAGATAAAACTAGTTGATAATTTGATAAGCGTTTCCGCGTCTGCAGCGAAATTCATACACAGGCATAAACTTCACTTCAACACGTCAATCAATGTTTCTTTTTCTTTTTCATAATTTGTGAAAAATGTTTTCGCAATCAAGTAAAATGTGTCTTATGTAAGATCCTCTATATCGTAGATATAATGCAGTTTGTTTGTTTTGTTGTTTTGTTAAACAAGCACATTTGCACAGTGTTACATTGTTGTTAAAACTTTGCATATTACAATATTTACACGTTCACAATTGATAAATGTCATACTGTTTTCAGATGCTGATGATAATAAAACTTGTTGTACACTTCTTTCGGGAGATTGTCAGGATATACAAACTATAAACAAGACAGCAGGAACTGGGGTGTTTAAAATTTATCCAACGGGAAGCGATGGCTTCATGGTTCGTTGTGACATGGACACGCCACCTGGCGGCTGGACTGTGTTTCAGCACAGAGAATCAAATAGCGATTTCCTACAGAACTGGGAGGCATATAAGGAAGGGTTTGGTCAGTTGGCTAATAATTTTTGGTTAGGGAATGATAAGATATGGAAACTTACAAGCAGTGGTCAGTACAAACTACGAGTTGATCTCATTGATCAGCAAGGCTTAGAGGGATATGCGGAATACAGTTCATTTTCAATCGGAAATGAGGCGACAAAATATGTCTTGAATATCGCGGCGCATAATGGAACAGCATCGGACAGTTTAGTTGAGAGACATGACGGAATGATGTTCAGCACATTTGACCAGGACAACGACAAATTTACTGGTAATTGTGCGAAAATTTTTGAAGGAGGTTGGTGGTATCGTAGCTGTCAGTCATCGAATTTAAACGGACCGTATGGGGATGGCGATTGTAATCACGGAATGACGTGGAAAGATTGGAGACATAAATGTGTCTTTATGAAATTTACTGAAATGAAAATACGTCGGAAGTAGGATGGACATTTTTAACTGTCAAGCATTGTGTGTTTAAATTTGAAAATTAAGTTATTAAAGCTTCTATTTCTTTAAATCAAACTTTAATAAGTGTATGGAAAAGGTGCAGCATGGCATGAGAAGGCCTGATACAAAGAAAGCATTGTTATAAATGCTTAATTTTCTTACCTTAACCAATTTATCCGGGCAGCAATTGATGAAGTATTTCAGTAAAATGTTGTTTTTATTCTAACATACTTATTAAACAAGATAAACAAATAATAAGGACAGACAAACCGCGCATTATTAAAAGACGATGCACTAAATAATAATTTATATTTTCATAATAACATGTTCTAAAGGTAGAAAATATAGTAATACAAAATACTGTAAAGATCTTATTCAATTTTGTACATAATGCTATTGTAGAATGTTATATATGTATCTATGTCACCCTTCTTTTCTGGATTAAATACTAACTATATCATATTAGTTATTGTTAAGTAGATCATAAAACCTTTAATTGCATTCAGGTATGGCCTGCGTCTGTACGTCAGTCCGTCAGTTCGTCTGTCTGTCCGTAACACTTTTGTGTTTGCTTGTGTGTTTTTATCTATCTCGTGGCCACGGGTTACTTAGTATTGCGCACGAGATATTTAAGTTGTGCGCACGAGTAACTATATCTTGGCTACGAGTTACCAAGGGTGGCTCTGTCCATGCCAACTTAAAGCAGCACAATACCCTCAGTCTCCGCATGAAGCGTTAAAATTTCATTTTCTTTAATATGTTTCTTTCTTTTATTTTGACCACCTGTCGGAAGTCAAATCTTGGAAAGTTGTGCGCACAAATTAACTAAGTGGTACACATGAGATAAAATGTAAGTCGTAGGATCGAGATAAATAGTGGTGCACACGAGATACTATGTCGCGACCACGAGTTACTAAGTGTTGCGCACGATATACTTTGTCGCGGCCACAAGCTGCTTAGTCGTGGGAACGAGATAATTAAGTAGTGCCCACGAGATACTATGCATTGGCTACGATTTACTAAGTCGTGCGTATGAGAAAACCAAGTGATGCGCACGAGATATTATGTCGTGGCCACTAGTTACTAAGTCGTGGTAACGAGAGTATTATGTGGTGTGCACGAGATACTATGTCGTGGCCACTAGTTACTAAGTCGTGGTAACGAGAGTATTATGTGGTGTGCACAAGATACTATGTCGTGGCCACTAGTTACTAAGTCGTGCGTACGAGATAATTAAATGGTACGTACGAGATACTTTAAGCTTAATGCGTGTCTTCAGTATCATAATAGGAGATCACTATCCAAGGCCCATAGATCAGACTTTAATTTTGACTAAGTTATGGCTATTTGTTGGGACCACTTTCTGATAGGGTTGATCAGATTGTAAGTAGTAACGGCCTGTTAACATGGGTCATACAAAGGAATTAGCCCTGTTTTTTTATTTGGTAGGGACATTGCCCATGGTCAGTAGATGGCCTACATTAATGTTTGTGGTCATAGGTCATAGGTCAAAATTCAATGTAGCCGAGACACTTTATAACAAATCATTGTCTGATGAATAACTTGAGAGGGGCATCCGTGGCCGAGTGGTTAAAGTCGTTGACTTCAAATCACTTGCCCTTCACCGCTGTGGGTTCGAATCCGGACAGGGACTTTGGAATCTTTCATGTGAGGAAGCTATCCAGCTAGCTTACGGAACGTCGATGGTTCGACTCAGGTGTCCGTTCGTGCCTGAATTATTGCACGGAAGGGCACCTGAGGTCTTCCTCCACCAGTAAAGCTGGAACGTCGCTATATGACCTATACTGTGTTGATGTGACGCAAAACCCAAAAACAAAAACAAAGAATAATTTGAGAAGAAATAAGCCATAATTTATATAACCTAGTAAGTACATTGCACCTGATAAGTAGATGATAACTAATAATTTTGAGGGCATTGGGTCACAAATCAAGATCAAAATGATACTTAATACTAAGTTATTGTCCAAACAATAACTTTAATATATGGCACAATAACATGCAGATGAAGTAGGGGCAGCATTGTCCTATGGCACATTTCAAGTTAACTTAGAAAATTCATATATATATAGTGTAATCTAATTGGTTAATTATCTCGTGCGCATTACTTAATTATCTCGTTCCAACGACTCAGTAACTCGTGACCAAGACAAAGTATCTCGTGTGCACCACTTAATTATCTTGTTCCCGCGACTCAGTAACTCGTTGCCAAGAAAAAGTATCTCGTGCGTACGACTAAGTAACTCGTGGCAAGACATAGTATCCCGTGTGCAAAACTTAATTAATCTTGTGCGTAAGTAACTCGTGCCCACGACTAAGTAACTCGTGCCCATGACACATTATCTCGTGCGCACAACTTAAGTAGCTCGTTCTCCCGACTCAGTAACTCGTGGTGGACAGTCGTTCGCAGTGCTGTCCATGAATAGCCTCAATCTAACCGAGTCTGCAATATATTTTTGATTTCGGTGTTCTGGACTTTCTTTAGGGATTCTATTTCTCTCTATTTTACCCATATATATTGTCTATGTAATTTATTTATTGGTAATGACGATCCTTACAACACACAACAGAAAGGCTTTAAAATGCGTTTTTTATTTTCAAATGAGGAATTTCAAAGATTAAAGCTGCATTAAATAAATATCATAAGAAAAGAAATAGCAACATTACTTAAATGTGTTTCATATCGACTCATGCCTTTAGTTTGGTGCCTAGACAACCAAAATGGTATTTTAAGCCTAAAATTCGCAACCTTATTGTGGGAAAATCGGCTGTACAATTTTTATTTCCTTTGAGTCATCCGTACATCAATAGAAAAACAACAAACACTTTAGGTAGCAGTCCGAATTTAACGGAAAATTTCTGCATTATATTACGGATGTTTTCATACAAATTCATTTTTTATGTGATAATTACTTTCTTGTTAACGACAGAGCTAATGCACCGTGAAACTAAAACGGTAAAACTTTATTTGCACAAGGATATCTCATATTTGCTGTGATTTGCATGGTAACAATTGATTGTACCACTGTCACTGTGACGTAGCGCATACACAATTTGTATGTTAAAATATACGACCTTTAGTGTTACCGTGGGGTTTTCCTTTTAAAATCATAAACAACTTTAACGAGATTAACAACAACAGCAACAAACAGAAACACATAATTTTAGCACATTATAACAATATTGTTAAGATGATAGTTCACATTTTGAATCATTATATGTATTCATTGTTTTCTTTGATATTTGATTCTTTTTAAACAGTTTCTCATTTTCTGTCCATCTGTGTTTCAAGATATTCAGATTAAGAAGTAAATTGTACAACTGTTTAGTTCTTAAATGAGGGTAAATGTTTACTATATGAAAATATTTTGGTTGATCGTTTTACTTTTATATCATTAAAAGTGGTATGTTGAAATCGAAAAGGTAACTAGTCGGTATAGAGTATTATCCGGTAAGAATTTATTATCAACAGTTAATGAGTGTTTTGATTAATTGTATCCTTTTTAAATAAAGTCATTCATTTTAAGTTTGTTTAAGGCACACTCAAATAAAATTGTATCAACTTGTGTTTTTGAAGAAGCATTTCTTGTGGACTTATTCAAGACAGTTAATTGACTAGTAACAACGAGAATATACAGTATGAGATATCATCAGTATATGACCTCATGAATGTTTAAGTAACCGTTTAATATTCCCGATGAACGCCATGTGATTATGGATAAACGTTTCTGCTCATTTAAGAATATATATAAATACACACTTGTGACATTTAAGAATACATTTTATTCAATTTGATCTCAAATACAGATAAATAAACACATCATGTTTCTTTGTTTCGTTTCAAAATGTTTAGCCATTTTTTTAATGAAGGTAATTTGGTATAAATATATATAATCTGCTAAAAAATATTATCCGTTATAATAGTACATGTATTTAAAAAGTCTTCCTATAATAAACAGTTGTAACACATAAAGTGTGTTTTGTTTTCTTTTATGAGTTATTTTGAACCAGAAATACGTAATTTCAACATAGAGGTTCTGATACGTATCAAGATTGTGATTATTGTTGTGGTGGTGTTGGTGGTTTAAACGATGGTGAGTCAGAAGTTATCACTTCTGTAATACTTTTTGTAATCTATATTGATGAATAGTTTTGACTGAACATCAACAGAATTAATTTGACCCGGCAAAAGGACAATAACAGCCTGTTAATTGAACAAGTTCAGCTAGAAAGAGACAAAAAAAGCATATGACATTGTATGAAATGGTCAGTTTGAAAAGGCAATAAAAACAGACAAAGATCATATAGTCTTGCATTTCTCGGGAGAATGGGCAAAATAATAATGTGTGAAATGTAAAAATATATAATTGCGATTTTAGAATAATTGTTATAAGCACTGGACACTGAAGACCAAGATTAAAATAAACATTGTTTTGCTTTTAACTATAAACATCTGGTCAAAAAGATTGGTAATTTGCTTCACACAAACAAACTGATAGAAATGTGAACATAGTAATGTAAAGGAACTCCACTGAATTCTAAAAGCCTTAAAACATAAAATTTTATGCCTACAAAGACAAGTTTTGGCCATAAAACAGAAACTATATTATTTTATACGGAGAGAGTTTCAAAAAAGCTTTTCAAGCTTCCTACTCAATCCCTAAATTTTATTTTATGTACCTTATTATGTATAAATAAATATTGTTTAAACCACTAATAAAACTGAAACATTTACAAAATTAACTCAGAAATAAATTAAATGCTTATTTATGTTCAAAAAACTAACCTGGAATGTAGAAAAACATGGGATTACAAGTAGAAGTTAAATGCCAATTTCAATGAATTTCAGTAATTGGAGGCAATTTCAAAATAGGCAATGCATGCCCTGGTAATGCAAATGCTGAGTGCAAAAGTGGAAAATGTGCTTGCAAAGCAGGTTTTGAAGAGAATAATAGCGTTTGTATATAAGTAAATTATAATATACTATTATTTAGCAGTCTTCTGATTTTTGTTTTATGTTTTTTTTTTCCACAATGATCTGTTTGCAGATTTTAAGTTTGTGTTGGGTATTTTACTTATTATACACAATTAACATGTGTTCTTATTACTGTTCTTTTCTGACGTATTAAAATGTTGACAAGAATGCAGCTGTTAAAAAGAACGTTAGGTAAGTTTAACGACTATTATAAAATTAAATTGGTATTGTATACGTAAAATCATTGTTCCAGATGTCTGATCAAATTTATTTTTATCAAGAATCAACACATTATAACATAAACTAAGATTACAAATGTGTTTAAATGGACACATATTATTTAATATAATTTATCGATCGTGTAACAATATCATCATACTCGAAATATCATTACAGTTATAAGGTCAACCTTCAAATGTGATTCTGAATGTTATAGCCATGCTCAATGAAAATGTAGACATATCAGCCATATAAAGATATCCATCAATTCAATACTGATAAGCATCAACCCAGATAAAAGTATAACTATTTTACTTTCAAGATCGATAATTGTGCTTCTACATAATTTTAATTTTCTTACGCATTTATTCTCCTTACTTTCACTGATGCAGTTATGTAGATAGTACACAAGTCTTGTCCCTTTATCTTCTATATCTTTATAAATATCAAATTTGTCTGTGAAGTAAAAACGCTTTGTAAAATATCTTTTTGGATATACCAAAATTTATTGTCAATGTCTATTACATTTTCAAAGAATGTGACGTGTAAAATATATTATCCCTTACATATGAAATCTGTAAGAAATTGTTGACAGGAATATCTAAACAAAATGTTCGTAAACGAAAAATGCCAAATATAGTAAAACAATTAAGCATTGTCCAATGACTAAATGATTATATATAAATAAAATATTCCATTCAACACAACTGTAACAATGCACTCAACGCATTTTGAGTAAATTTGAATTTGTTTTTCGGTTAAGTCATATTTTGCAGTTGCAACAAAGCTATTATATACTTGAAAACTATAAACTTAGAACAAAAGATAAAGTTTCTTATATCATCCTTAATTTTTTTTATAAAAAAAAAACAACTATAAACCTCTTTTTAAACTGTTTTAAGATTTTACCATGAATATGATTCATATTCATATTATTATATTATCCTGTTTGAAATGAGTATATAGGTGCTGTCAATAAAAATATAACAGTTATCTCCAGTTAAATGATATCTAACGCATTTTGTACCGATATGCTATAACATGTCAGTTTTTCTTTTAAACGGGCCAACACAGTTGTAGATACATAATAAAACCATTTTTATACTCGTATCTCTTCATATTTTATTAATTCAAGTCTCCCAAGACGTCTGTTTTAACAGGCTTATAAAATTGCAGAATGTATTTTTCAAATGCATCAAATCACTTTGTAAGTAAAAAAAAAAGATAAAATATGATCTTGATTTTCAAACGAAAACAATGTTTTATAGTATTTAAGAATTTTTTATGCTAATGAACAGAATATCTGCGTTTTTATTGTTCAAACTATTTGTTCTTTAATGTCAATATAACACATTTTTGTGCAGTTAAGTGATATAAATCAATTCAATAGCTCATTTGCCGTACAAATTGCATATAATTAATCAATTCGATGACATTTGAAAAAGTAACAATATAAATTTTATAATGCCTGTTAATATTGTTTATATTGTTAAGCGTTAACTTTTGAAAGGAGCAAGCAACAAAAAGAAGTGTATAAGCGAAAGTTTTTCAGTTGTAATCAAAATTCTGCGAATGGCTTAACAAATAGCAAACAACTAAAGCAATGTACCAAAAGATCTTGAGAAAATTCAAAACCTAGTTTATTTTCTGTTTTGAAATTATGGCTATTCGACGCTTACAATGCAATGGCACGGATTCGTCAAATTAAAGGTTTTATAATAACCGCCGTATGAACACGTCAAGTATTCAAATATCAACTATGGTCTGATACTATTCTTGCTCTGGTCTTTGAATTGCTTATTGTTTGATCAAAGCCTATGAACATACATGGAATAACGGTGTGATTTCAATAATCATTTATTTAATGTTGTCGAATTATTTTTGTTTTCTAAAACATTCACTTGAAAACGTATCAGCACTAAGCTTTATAATTTATTTGTTTTGTTACTTTAAGAAACAATTTATTTATTTTTTGCAAATAGTTTTTTTTTAATGAAAACATTAAGCATTTAAGACAACAATTTATCATTAAAATACTTGTGATTTCTTTGTTTTCTATTATAGATTTCAGACTTGAATTGAGAATTTATTTCTTTTGAGACGTAAATGACATTGCTTACCGCTTTGGTAGAAAAAACAACATAAGCGAACATGTCGTTATACTTAGATTTGCAACTGCATAATAATTTTTGAGTTGTGATTTAGAAGTCACTTGAAATAATGCAACGTACAAGAGCACTCGTTTCAAACATGTCAAACTTTAACAAAAAAGATGAAAATGCAATTGCTTTCCAAAAATACATTTTTGCTCACGGAAACATTCAGGAAATAGAATGAATAAAAGTTGAATAAATAGTATGTCCGTTTAATTGTCATAAGCAAAGATGGTTATTAAAATTCTTTAACATTTAAATTTGAAGAAATGCTGAATTTTAGAATTTAGGTCTGTCAAATGTATACATTTGGATTTTAGATTGTTGATTTTCTCAAAATAAACATGGACTATAATTGTAAAGTGTAATCATCAACCAAAAATGCATTATTTCTGTCTGTTTATAAAGTAAATACTTGGTGATGCATGTATTCGATTGCATGCTTGTCTATGGAAATTTAGTATTTTTAACTATAACACTTCAACATATTTCTGTAACACTTTTAGAAGCTTGAAAAATATTTGTGATTTTAAGACAATCCGATCAAACATCATTATCTTGATAAATTGTTTGTATTCTTGAAGTAAATAAAACATGATAAATAACGTTATAAAGCAAACAGTATGAAAAATACCGTGATCAATAAAGGCCTACGCAATTATGTTTTGTTTTTGTTTTGTTTCTTTTTCATTTCTAAACGTCTGATGAAAATAGTGCTTGTTTGTTTAAATTAGACAACTGTAGATGACAATGTAAATAAAAATAAAACTCAGCACAATACGTGTTTCAAATCATACATGTATATTACTTCAGATAACATAGAACGATAACAGTATGTACTGACATCCCACTATCTTTATCTTGTTAATAAAATATTTTTTAATTTTAAAAGTCTTGATTATGTTGTTGTTATCAAACATGCCTTAGCCGGTGCTGGTTTACGAAACACGAACACACATGCAACCAGGCAAGTCTTCAAAATGCTACTTTATTTAAAGTGTTTCGATTAAATGCAAACTTAACTTCATAATTATAGTACAACTCAGTGGTTAAGAGTGATTTTACTGATTTTAAGATGGTAGCTCGTTCAGAATGACTGGCCTATTTAAAAGAAACGAATCAATGTCTGATTTGTAACCGAAATTGTTTCAGACTTGAAAATAAGATATACCATCATCATATGCGATGACATTTAGAATAGGGAATGTGCTTCAGTTTAGTACACACCTGCCTTTATAAGGTCAACCTCTTGACAAGTGGGATAGGAAAATCAATTTACTGGCTCAGTGTTCAAGAGCGTTGTTACTTTCGCTTTTAAGCAGATGGTCGCTAGTTCGAATCCTTGTCACTGCACGATTCTTTCTGATGCATTGGTATCTTACTGTTACGTAATGAAAATGTTCTTCAGGAAAGACTGGTTTGAATTTTATCATTAATAAACAAACACCGTAAGATTGATTTAAGTCTAAATATTATATCTATGATACATTAAGATTGCAACAGAGTCAATTGTTACTAAAATCACTAAAATGATATTATTTGTTCAATAGTTTTACCAAACGCTCCTGAACACATTTGTGTTTTTTTTTGGAAGAAGTCAGTCTTAAACGTTTTAAGACAGCGTGCAGTTTAAAATACATGAAAGTGAGTTCATTTACTGAGGGAACCTTGTCGGAGATTTTTATTTTCTCAACCTTATTTAATCATGCTTCAATAAAGATTGAAGAGAAATGTTACATGTGTGTTACCAAAAAAGTGTCGATCATGAGCATTAATTTGTCATTAACGTAGAAAATGTAAATAAAATGTGATATGACTTTCATACAAAATACTTGTTCACTGTAATTGCCAAAAAAAACAACAGTTTAAATAGATGATTCTGCTATCTAGCCAATTATTACTTTTTTGGATGATATGAAAGTACACAAGTATCAGAAAGGCTTTTTAGAAATAAAGAAAAAAGTGAATTACTGGGGCATACTGGGTCTTTAATTAATTACTAAAAAATGGGTTGAATGACATTTATAGTAGAACCCAGAAAAGTTTCTGTTGTCACCGAAAGGTTTTTTAACACTAGCAATTAGAAACATAAATCAAAATGGAAAGCAAAAGGATCACTAAGCATGGTAAGAATGGAAATGTTGCAAGCTCGATTGTCGAGTACTTGAGTCTAAAAACATTTAAATATTTTGTTGTTGCAAAGGAATTATTTATATCAAAGATCTCTGCAAGACAAATAAATAATAAATTAGCTTGAAACGACAAATGAATTAATTGCAGTTTTTAATTCATTATAAATAGTATTTAGAGATTGAAAATAACTTTTTACAGTATTCCATTCTTCAAGATAAAATAGAACAAAAAAAAACATTTTTTAAAGTTTTATTTTAATCGTTCTCATCGTACCATTAAGTTTTGAAGAACGAGTATTGGATAAATAATTTGAATACACGTATGATGTATGAAAAGAGTAACATCATTTCTATAAGCATAAACATACTTGCAATTTGAGAATAATAATCATGCAACCTATAGCATGAACAACTTGGAGATGGTTGAGACTATAGTTTTTTATTTTAAGCTGATTTTAAGAATAACTAGCTAAACAAAATTTATACAAAATTATAGCATTATTATTATAACGTACGATTTGGTATTTAATTTGATCTATATCCTACGTTTACCTAACACAATATCGCCAAGTGTTGGCATAACAAACAGAGACCCGTATCTGTATAACTGCAATCAAATACACTTGAATACTTCACTGGATATTTTGTGATATAAAAAGATGTCAATGACACAATACAAGGACAATTTAATTGTCATCGGTTAAGATTGCAATTTCTTATTTTAAATAAACAATGATAATAAATTATTTCATTGTTAACATCTGTAAATAAATTAGAATGACGATCCGGGGATATCGCCAACAAATGTAATTACTTTTTTACAAGGATTTGAGTATTTACAAACAATTCAAATGAATTGTTAAAGCAATTAATTAAATTTATTGCTTTTCTTAAAAAAGACAATCTTATGGTCTGTGTTTAAAATAAAATTTAAAAAAAAAATTAAAAAAAAAACAGAATCCCTACAAAAACCGCCTTAACTAGAAAATTGAAAAATCAAGCCCAGCATGGAAGTTAAACCACTGATTATAATATTATAATAAGAGAAGAGCTAATTAAAACATACATAGGGGATATTGAATAAGTATAAGTTAAATACTGAATTTATTGCACGAGTTGAATAAAATTATATTATCTGGCGAGTATATTAATATCTTATTCAACGAGTTCAATAAATTCAGTAATTGATTTACACGTTTTCAATATTCTATTTATCACATACCCAAAATAAAGGCCGTTTAAAGTGAAAAGAGAGTCAGATTTCATTGCCGAGTCTATAGTATAACGCTAACATTAAGCGCGTCTTTACACTATGTTTGTCTAATGCTAATGACGTCACGTCAAAATATATGCACGGCCGTGCAATACCATTTTTATGGAGTAGCAAAATCGGCACGGGTGTGTGATTAAACACAATAACACATGTTTGATTCACTGGCATCATAATTAAGTACATTGTTTATATATAATTTAGAAACGTGTCAACAGAACAATAATGTTACACTTCATTTGCCCTTCACAGTCAGTAGCATACTAGTATTTATATCTTAACGCATATTTTATACTGGTAAAGTGTTTTATAAAATTTAATAACTTATGTGTATCAAGATAATTAATGATGAAAGTTACAAAACATCGCATCAAATATGACTGTTACCCTGACTAAAAAGGGATTACTTACGAACTATAAGCAATACCCTTTCCAATTTAAAAATCAGTCTAAAGGTATGGGATTTAACCGTAGGTGTCACTGTGGGAAGTTATAAATAAAATGAATATAATAATTTGGGCATACTCGTACATGTCCTTGCTTCCTTTCGCTTCACCGGAATTCTTAAGTTTTGGTTTCTATTTTAACAGCTCTCTCTGTCACATCTAAAATACGTGATAGCAGGCAATAGCAAAACAAAACATGTTTCTCACGTAAGTCTGATAGGAAATCAATGGTATCGTAACTTACTTCGCTATAGCAAAAATCAACAAGAAGCATGGTCCGCACTTTATCTTGGGTAAAATAAATAAACCGTTGATAAACACGTCTTGTTGCTAAAAAGAATACCGTTAAAACAAATTTATCATTTTATGATTATTTACAACATTGGTCACGTGACTAATTTGCATAGCCCCGGATGACACATGAGCATATATATGGGTAGCCACGCTCAGTTGTTATTCTAGAAGCGGCGGGATATAGTCATGGTAAGTAACATTCATTACGGTTCTTTCCTTTTCTTTCTTTTTTTTAAACATTAAATCCTGAAGTATATAACTTTATTCTTCATTTCCTTTTTATTCAGTAGGGTAAAATAATGTTTTCATGTCGAAATTTTACTTTAACGTTATTTGAATGCCAGTTTACATTTGCCCGGCGTTTTTGCATTTTAAAAATGATAGGATATATAGATATCATACACAGTTTAATCAAAGTGCAGACATTTAAGATTAAACTAACAAAAAAGAATTTATTGTCTGGCCTACACGTATTTATTTTTCTTGTTTTTTTCCTGTAAGG
>NW_026862610.1:0-30045 GCF_026571515.1 Ruditapes philippinarum
TAAATTTCCTGGTCCTTCGGGTTAATTGACTCTTAATTATAGATAACCGCTGAAGCCGGTAACGAATTCGTTCACATTATAGCAGAATAATAATAATAATATAATATTATAGGCTGGTTTTATGCCAGAACGATGCTTGCTGGCAATAATTTGACATTGTAAAGCTGAGCTTGTGTTGAAGTAAGTTAATTAAGGTTTTTTGCATTATTTAGGGTAATATTAACACTACAAATTACATGTACACGAAACAACGATGTTTAGCTGCTGTATTGGGAATATGAAAATAAGTAATAATAGATTGCAATATAAAAATATTATAAGGCCACGTCATGAAAATGTAAATTTCGTATTTCCAAGTCAGTTTAAATCGTATTTGGGCAAATGGGCCATGAAAATTTAATATATTAACTATTGTACTAAATGTACATTTAAAGTCATGTCAAAGTGCTATATCATGAGCAAACATATTTTAACATTATCTGTATCTATAAAATCCAAATTTTGATAACTTCAGATTACATAAGATTTCTGTTTGTTTAAAACCACTTATTCAGAGCACTTGGCAAGATAAAAATTCATTATTTTGTATAACTAAGTTGTCAAAACAGTAAAATAGTAGCATATCAATGTCTACACTTCTTTAAAGTGTTGTGTCTAAATTTACGTACCATGTTCATAACTTTTTTAAAACTGCAAAACAATGCTACACGAATGATTATTTAGTAATAGTCTTTCTGATATTGATTGGACGTTACTTCCAGAGGATCTTCTATGAATATCGAATATTTCTTTTTTATATATCACTAACATCAAAGCATTGATTATACAAAAGATAATATAAATCGAAGTCAGGTTGCGCGAAATATTCACGGTGGCATAATATGTATGCTCCGTGAAAAAATAACTGAATTAAATTGCTGTAATATCAAATAAAGAGGCCTGCCGTGGTAACTTAACTGAAATAATACTCACGAGGATAAACTATAGCAAAGCATGCTGTTAGATTCATTTGACATCGTATTGAGAGAATTAATGAAAAAAATCATTGCATTCATTTAATACAGCTAGTCATTTAGTCTATAAAAGGATTAATTTGGCTTCATATAGGTATACGGACACTGTATAAATTATTCAATCAAAAAATGATAAGTTAATTGAAACGCAACATGGTAACAGCATTGGGATATAAGAATCTAATTAACCGTAATGCATGTCAGTATTTTATCAAATGTTTTTACATTTTTTATATATGTAAGTACCTGAAGCTTTTTTTTTTGTTATCTTTTTTTGCATTCGACTGTCAAGTAACCCACACATTTAACATACAAGTTGGTTATAATGAGTGATTAATACATTACCAAGTGTCTTATTTTTCAATCAAAGAATTGACATTTTGAGTTTACTTTCGTTTCTTTCTGTGTTTGCTTACTTTCTTCCAATTTTTCTTTGTAATTCAAATTTCTATTTCAATTCAAGTTTTTGCAAGAACAAATTATTTTCTCCATTATAAATCATTAATTTAAAAGTTTTAATTTATTTAAAATTGTTGCCTCAAATATAATCTTAATATATATTTAGTTTCTGTGTCTTACTCTTTATGGTAATAAAAAGGCTTAACACTCTATCAATGCTCAATAAAAAGGCTAGAAATACATAAAAATGTTAATCAAAGTTCCGCAAAAAGAACTTGATCCTCTCCACACCAATAAAAATCTGATGAATATCACATTTCTTTTAAATTTTAATTTACTGACCAGATGAAAAATGTAAAATAAGTAACAAATGGATAAAATTTGAAGATATAAAACGTTTTGTTAAATTATTAAATGGCGCGAGATTTAGCCGAGAATATAAAAGTTGATTATAAACCTATCGTATACTATACGTTAATTATTCTAGTGAACTCCTTTACAACTAAATTACAAGAGAGATATTTTGATTCATTACAATTTTCTATATTCTCATTATTTAACAATTATTGTACATGAAGAGCGATTCACGACTATATCAATGATGTAAGCTTTCCTGAGACACGCTCGTTTATTTAATCTGAAAGCCAAAACAGTTATTTATCTTATTTTATTTTACTTTTTTGTTAAAAGGAGAAGGTATTTTATCTAAAATATCATTAGAGACGATCATTGCAGACAATATCATCTGTTAAAGAGACATATTTCAAACTAGGATATTTAAATAACATTTTACAAGTGTAAACTGTAAAGTTATTTTATCGTCAACTTCATTTTCTGCACGTTACAGAGCATCGGCATAAATATCAGTTCACTGACATCTGTAATTATTCATCTGTTCATAATTAATAGTTGTAGTTGTTTTCATTGTTATTCAGTCGTAGGTTCTTACAATTGGAAAACATGCATGAGGATTACAGGAGCATTGTGTTTGTAACATATATGTATTTATTTGTTTTTCAAAATCTGCATAAATTTTCCTACTCGTTTGCACAATTATGCAGTTTCTAGAATGTCAAAGGAAACATACTAAAATGCGCGGTTTTACAAGATATCAAAAATAAAGTTTTTTTTAATTTAAAAACACAGGACGCCCAATCGTACAAAAAGACAATTTTAAGAAAATATCACTATCAACTGATGAACATTTATAGATCAAAATTGTTGAATTTGAGACAGGTCGGTAGGAGACCTTTAAGTACTAGAAGGACTTTATTTAAGTTTTCTTAACACCCGAAACGTGAAATAACAAATTCTTTCTACAGTGATTACCTCCATGTTTCAATTTGCAAAAGGTTGGTAAGGAAACCATGAAGTACCTGAATATTATCATTGAATGTTTCTTAACACTCGAAATGTGAAATAACATATTTGTTTACTATCTGTTTTCCTAGAGATATATAATCAAACATTTTTGCTGAACGACCAATTATTATGTTTTAAGTGTCGGTGGGGTAAGGACTTACTAACTTTATCTCCGTGTTATCACATGTAATCCCAGGTGTGTTTGGAGTTGATCTTATCTATTCAAAGTTTTCAAATCAATAGTGATTAAGCTCTTTATCATTGTCACTAGAATATATAAGTACCTGCATATCGATTTATAACTACCATTATTTCATTGCTAAGTTATAAAATACAACTTATAGTAGTTTCACCATTCCATAGAGATTGTTATATGTTCACACAATAGAAAGCAAAAGTTATGGCGGACTTTAGATATAATGCTGAAAAAAACCCTGCAAAAGTGGATTTCCTTTGAGAGAAATGAAGACAAACAAAAAACGTTAATAAAAGTAAAATTGCAAAGTCAGTTTGATTGGGTCTGTTCATGGCAGATAATGGTAGGTGTTACTTTTCTCATGCACCCTAGCACCGGCTTAAGCAGTAATCAATCTTCAACACACAAAAGAACTGTAATCAATGATTCCGAATTATCAGAAAATATAACAACACTAAATTGAAGTACAGGGCAACTTTTTACAGTTGCCGTCACAGAAGCCAACTCTGGCGTTTGATATATATCAAATTACGCTCATGACCTTAAAGATACCGTAGTTTAAGTCGGTATGTGCCTAAAATCAAATGTAAAAGTTAAACCAGTTAAATGTTCTTTTTAAAGATTTGTATTCGACCTTTTGATGGGTATGATTATCGTTTGATGTTCACCTATTTAAACTTGAATGAAAGATATTTGTACTGTACAAGTTTGAACTGTCAAAATGTACACTCTCTAATTGATATTTGTCATGATTGAATTAAGGGTATATTTTGGAAGACTAAAAGCTTTTAAAGTGCTCTCTACTTAATGACCAGTGTCATGCTATATCTTATTTTTCTTTCTGTCTATATTGAACGTGGTTTCATGAATTCTTATTTCACATATCTTATTTAATCTGGATTTTTGAAACATGATGTGTATCAGGTACCATTCGTTTCATTACTATTGTCAAATCAACTTTTTATCTTTATATTATTTTATTTACAATTACGTATATAGTGTTCGGAAACTCTGGTTCATTATAGTCCCTTTTTTCCCTGGACAGTAAATATTTTTAATCATTTTTGTTGTTTTACTGGGACATAGGGCATAATCATAATCAAGGCTATAGTGCGGGTCATTATTATATATTAAAAACAAAAATGGTCTTTGTCATATACATTTCATCATGTTTTTTACTGAAATATATTTTAGAAAACAATTACATTTAACAATAAAGAATTGTCAATGTTGGAAACATTATGTCGTCTGTATAATATCATACACACAAATGAACTATTTAGAGCGATGTTAGAAAACAGGAGATGTCCGAGGAGCAGTTTTCTCTACTCTTTGTGCTAGACAAATTATGCAAGGGGTCGTAATTCTGAAAAACTTCTTGGCAGGATTATCTGCCCGTGATATTAAATAAGTATTGCACGTTTGTAGTTAATATCTGTGAAAGTTGTTCATATAGAAGCATGTGTGAAAGTTGTTTATATGAAATTGTTAATGAAAAATGACTTTGTTCTCCGCACTTTAGAAATACATTCACTTTTGATCGTAAACAAGTATCTTATTAGTTTATTTTAGAATTGCGTTTCTGATGCCATGTTTTGTCATGCACAGATAATAATTTAACATTGATTCACGTATGCGTTGCCATTTGACCTTAAATTATATTGGTGGAAAAATAAATAAATCACAGTTACGCTAATCCAGTAACCACTCCTTATAAAAATATACCTGTACTGAACATTGATACAAGTCTGAAACCTTCTCTACATTGCCTTATCTATTTCTACTTACTTGAAACCTGTACTCAGCATGACCTGATTATAACTATACGGCATTTTAAGAGATTCCTCTCACCAAGTAAAATGTACGAAAATTCAAAATTCAATTAACTTCTTTCCGGCTAGGGGATCAACCATGTGTATCATGGCTCTTGTTTGTTTTTATCTGAAAATGAAATATTGAACTCATCAAGGTGCATCCTCATATGAAGTTCCAATATTGTAGAATTGTTAGAAAGTAAATGACAATACAGGAAAACTCAACTAAAACGAATACTGACACCACTGTGTGGCTCCTAACAATAAGTCCTCAAAACGTTGAGCGAAAGTCAGATTTCAATAAAATGCTTCATCTTTGTTACATATTTAGACAATAATATTACTAGGCGTGATTTAAGCACGAGTCCACGTGCGTGTTCATTCGTCTGTCTGGTATACATTTGATCATTAATGCAATGATAAGGGATATAGGCAATATAAAATGATCGTTTTTAAATAAACTAAATTTTCTATTCCTTGAGAAATATCAAACAAATATCACACGGACTGTTAGCACATCTTTGTTATTATTATTTCTGCTTTAATTTCCTTTAACATAAAAACGCTCAATCAACGTGGAAACTTTCATCAACTTGGGGTAATATTGACATGGCAAGACCGTATTTATCATGATGTAATTAGCCTGGACATTTTCTCCTCTCCGTGACAATAATGTCTTATTTTCACCTGAATATTGCACTGATTAGATCAATCTAGACTTGTATTGTATGCCGGGGATCAATAATATCAGTTCCAGACTCTTGAAAACTTAAGTTTCCGCGGAGAAAATCAAGATATTCATTGATAAGTGTCCCGCTCATAGCGATCGGTTATTTGATAAAATAACAACTTCTGTTACAATTTTGTTTACTTTATTCTTTAAGGTGATTCTCATTAAAAGGGAAAGGTAAAGGTTATTTATAAAAAGTGTTGTTGTTCAGTACATGGAAGTGGCAAAAAAAGATTCAGTATGATAAAGAAAAAACAGTTTTGTTACAGGAATTTACGTGTTAAGAACATTTTAACTGGTATGAATTAATATTGTGTTCTGCTCCAAATATATACCCGCAAATGTGTCCAACGCGTTTGTAACTCAGAGTTTGGTAAACTTCCTGCGGTAGGTATTTCTAAACTTTGGCTTTATTATCCAGATGCTTTTCAATTTTATGAGACAATGGCGGCTCTTTATATGTTTAAAAAAATATATAAACCGTAAGATCTAATATTAAACACTTTAGCATCATGTATGATTAAATCATAGTGTTAATATTACCCTAAATAATGCAAAAACCTTAATTAACTTAATTAATCATTTTCAAAAAAAAGACATACTCAGGATTTGTTCCCATTAAATCACTCTTGTAAATATTGATTAGATAGAAATTTATAATTTTATACTCACAACAGCAGGTGATAAATTGTTGTGTGGTTAGAGTAAAAATTTGCCGCAATTTTCATCTCAGGGTTTTTTTTCTGGTCCTTTGGGTTAATTGACTCTTAATTATAGATAACCGCTGAAGCTGGTTACGAATTCGTTCACATTATAGCAGAATAATAATAATAATGATAATATTATAGGCTGGTTTTATGCCAGAACGATGCTTGCTGGCAATAATTTGGCATTGTAAAGCTGAGCTTGTGTTGAAGTAAGTTAATTAAGGTTTTTGCATTATTTAGGGTAATATTAATACTACCAACTACATGTACACGAAACAACGATGTTTAGCTGCTGCATTGGGAATATGAAAATAAGTAATAATAGATTACAATAAAAAAATATTATAAGGCCTCGTCATGAAAATGTAAATTTCGTATGTCCAAGTCAGTTTTAATCGTATTTGGGCAAATGAGCAATGAAAATATTTAATATATTTATAACTATTGTACTAAATGTGCATTTAAACTCATGTCAAAGTGTTATATCAATGAGTAAACACATTTTAACATTTTCTGTATCTATAAAATCCCATTTTGATAACTTTAGATGATATAAGATTGCTGTTTGTTTAAAAGCACATATTTAGAGCAAAATATAGATAAAAATTCATTGCTTTGTATAACGAAGTTGTCGAAACAGTGAAATAGTAACAAAATCAATGTTTACATTTTCTTTAAAGTGTTGTGTCTGAATTTACGTAACATGTTCATTAACTTTTTTAAAATCAATTCTACACGAATGATATTTCAGTAAAAATTGATAGCAATTTAGATGCTTTTTAATGAAGCACTTGAATACAGTTTAACGCTATGACCAATGTCACCAATTATGTTTAAGATAGATTGTAATCATTCTTAGAGTTTAAAGGGCGCATTATGGCTCAAAACAATATTTTTTCCTCCTTTAGAAAGAACAAACATGCGTTTTTATATTGTTTGAATCATGGTTTAAGAGCATGTTAGATACTTATGACCTGAATAAAGTAGCACTGAAGCTGAAATAGTTTGTTATAAAAGTAGCACAATGTAAATAAAATAGCATTTTAACTTCTATACAAAATACTTAAATACTATAACTGTACTTTTTGCCTAAAATCAAAAGAGACAAATGATGGTTGAGGAAGTGAGCCAATTAGTAACTTTTCACAAGACAACTTAATAAGACATGACAATAAAAAGCTTTAAAGAAATAAAAATACAAGCATTTCTGGGACATAGGGGCCCTTTTTATAATATTTAGAATATGAAAATTAATATTTTAAAAAGACCAGTACTGGTTAGTTCTAGGAAGCAGACTAGAGAGAGATTAAAAATAAACTACACGATTTCTTCACGATCAGACTTACATAATGTTTATATATCACATTACAGATAATTATTTCTTCATAAAACATAAATAGCTCAATCAAGTTGGGCAAGAATATCACATTTGTGGAAATCCCATAGGTTTTGTAGTATTTTCGAAGCAGAAATCGATGAATTACCCACTGCAATTATTTACGTGTATAAACAATTATAAGTGATACACATTTTATCAATAAATCTTTAAAAATGATTGATTTGCTACTTAATTTTTCTTCTTTTTCGTTGATTCTCATCCATTATTATATTTTTAATTCAAAATCTTTCTTAAATTTATATTCATGTATTTATTTTTGTCAAAACTTGAATATTGAAGCGTTTTCTTTTTTTAAAACTTGAGAACATATTTTAACAAATTGAGTAGTCGTAACTCTTAAGCATGCCAATTAAAAAAAGCAAAAGATATATGTCTAATATTATAGAGTACATATATACAGTCATGTATATTATAGATTTTTGGCCTATAAAAAAGTTATAAACTTAATTAGTTTTGAAGTAGAATTTGATCTTTATTTACACAAAACTAAATCTTAAATCTAAAATTTCATTATTTTCCTTCAATTATGTATTTTACAGACCAATTCGAAAGTTAATTGTAAGGGAGCAAAAATATTTTTGACATGTTTACCATTGTTTAGTTTCTTTTTTGTATCAAAATACTTTAATATTTTCGATAAAAATCTGAAATAAGTAACAAATTTATATCAACTCCCTCAGACAGTAATGATAACCTCGGTTCCTGTATAATCAATCATTTTACAAGTTATATAAATTCTCCACAATCCTCTTATTTGTTTAAACTAGCACGGTAATTGTATGTAAAGTGCCATTTATGATCATGTTAGAAATAATGACTTTGATAAGTCATATCCTAATGTAAATAAACTCGAGAAAAGAAAACACAAAAAACACTTGTTTATCTTATCTCAATGCCAAAAACAATGACTTGATTTGTTCTACACGTTATCTGAACAAAAAATCTTCTATTTTAATGTGTAATGGTAGGCGTCTCATTTAAGGTATTCTTAATGTCATACAAAGTCAGTAGCGAATGTACCATACAATATGTGAAACTTTCTTTTTTCTTTGGTCATGTGATAGATATACATAAAGTCGGATAATTTACTTTGTATCATGATTTGATTGTGTTGTATTTAAATTAACTGTTTTCTGATTCTGTTGTACATCTTCAATGATATTTGGTAAGTTAACGTAAATTCAAGACGGGTAAAAAATAATTCTGTACACAAATGTATCATATGATTTTGAAGCACTATAATACTATATTATCATTTTATTTGTGGCTTTTTCCATAATGAGAATTTTGATTGATATTAGAAATTCAAGAATTTCACTTGTTTCCGTAATCAAAGTTTGGAAAATACAAAATACTGCTCGTTTGAATTCTACAACTAACATTATAATTATAAAGTATGGGGGTAGAAGAATGTAAAAATTAAAGAGAAAAAACAAAAGAATTTTTTAAAAGGCCATATTCAATTGGTTAAATCGTCAGTAAGAAGTTAGCAATATTTATTATATATATTTTATATATATTGATATATTTCTTAATTCATTTGACAGTTCTATGTCGAAAACAAGGAACAAAAAACATTTGAATAATATAGATTACAGTATTGGGAAAAAATGTCACTATCAACTGGGAGGACAATACTAATGAATGCAAAGTAGAGAATAAACAACACGCTTTATTTCTAGTAAGGGATTATTATTTGCCTTATCTAAGTGACACTAATTTTCCAAAACACTCAAATTAGCTATAACTTGTTTTTCTAAATGGGTCATCTTATTCATGTTTATTACCTCCTTTCGTTGACACGGCTATGTTTTGTGGATTAGATTTAGATGCTTAGTTTATATCAATACCCCTTGTTATGTTAGATGTTTACCCTAACAACTCACCGTATGCGGTGCTAGATAATAAGCAAAAAATGGTGGCAAAGAGATTTCATTTATTTCATTTTATTTCCAATTTTCGCTTTGCTGCAAAGGATAGAAGAAAAAAAAACTCGAGAAAAATCACATATCTCTCTTTTCGAAAATAACTATGCTCTTAATTTAGTGATATTTTAGTAGTCTGCTAATATTTCACCACAAAATATCCTATACGCAGAACTGCGTGTGTATTGATAAGAAAATTAATGTGTAAAAAAAATAACTTCCCGATCTCGAATTCGTTGTGGATAAAGGTTAATTTTAATTGTCATTTCTCTTTTTACTAAAATAATGTTATTATGTTGTTTTATATAATTATCATAGATATGTGATGAACACGTCGGGCAGAAATAGATTTTAACATCAGTATTTTGAGTGCGAAATATTGAAAAAGAAAAGAGATCATGCAAAATGCGTGGAAAATGTTTTCTTCTATAAGACACTATCATAGTGCATTATAATATATAATGCATTACTAATACTGTAAGAATGTTTATATTATTTTTTATTCATAAGAATACATCTATGTGATAAAGATATTCAAAGTACCAAAATAATGTCATGAATCTTATAAAGTGTTTAATGCCTTAAACAGAATGAAAGTGTCAAAACAATTATATCAATATGTTTTGTTTTTGGCCTTTTGTAATTGAGCTTTTGGTACAAAATTTGACATATCTGTCGTGATATAATTAATACTAATGTCTATTTAAGTGGTCTCTACCTAACGTTCAGTGTATCGGACGGATCTATTCTTCAATCTATGTTTTCTGACATGGGGTGTATGAATTCATGTATAGAGATTGATTTTGTCGTTTTATAAAAGGAGCATATTTGAATAGGGCATATTTCAGATTTTCATCACTTTTATTTCATAGATATTTTTTTCTTTTTTGTAATACATGGTGTACCTAATTCACCCATAGTAGATGTATCAGTCATTAAAATATATAATAAGATATTCAAAATGCTTGATGATGTCTGTCTTCCAAACGTGTTAATCTTAGATGGAATATTGTCGCATTGAATACATCAATATGAATTTCTGTCTTGAGATAACTAACCAGGAGTTTAGCCTAAGTAAAGTATTTACTTTTGAACCTTTTTTCTGACAAAAACTTATTATTATATATAATTTCTTTTCGCTTGCAAGACTACAAAAATACTTCTAAGAAGCCGTCCAGATAAAAATGGATAATACTGAAAGTAAAAAACCCTAAAAAAAACTAAAAAATAAAGTTTAAACCATGTTCTATGTGACAGCAACTTACCTCCAAAAGAAAAGAAAAACATATTTAAGTAAACAAATTTATGTTCCATATTAACTTTAAGGACATTGTAACAACAACAAACAGGTCTTTAGTAACGTCTTATGATACATTTTGTCGGCGTATATTTCCTTTAATGTTTGAACGACCAATTAGCTCCGAGGCTTTCATCATCAAGGTAAAGAAACATTGACATGGTAAGACCACATCTATCATTATGCAATTAGTCTGCTAGGCTTCTTTACTTGATGACAACATTATTGTTCTTTCTGTTCACCTGAAGCTGCACTGATAAGATCAATCTGAACTCTTGTATTGCATACACGAGATCAATAATATCACTCCAAGTCTCTTGAAAACTTAAGTTTCCGCGGAGAAATTCAAGATATTCATGGATAAAGAAGCGGTCGTTCGGAAGTGATTGCCTACTTGATATAGCAGCAGCAATTTTAAGAATATATTTTTTAAAGGAAAATGTTAAACAACATAAACGTTATTGTACTGTTTGAAGAGTTCAAAATTGATATCATCTCCTGATAGGATTTTAATTTCTTGTTTTCTATCAATAAGAAATTATATTATATACACATGGATGTTAACATTATACACGCGTAATGACACTTTGACGAATGCAAAAATACTGCATTTATCAACTGTTGTGAAAGTAATATAGTTAAGTTTGATGTTTGTGATACGTTACATGCATTTATTAAGGTTTTGGAGGACAGTATATGTGTGATCTATTGTGGATTCTTGAAGTGAAACAATACTGTCATGCCGTGGTAATGAAAGTGTAGCATTGTGACATAGTATTGCATTATAAAGGTAACAAAAAATATAATTTAATTCATATTATAAAGCAATGGTTATATACAAGAAAAGAATATACATGTATATTAAGAACAATTGCTTCATAACAAATGTCTAAAAGAGGCTAAATTGAGTTAAATGTAAAACAGAGCATGTTGATAAGATGTCTTATAAACAGTGAAAGAAAATTTGAAACTTTTGTAAACAAACGTTGTGTTTATCTTTGTAATGGTAATAGTAAAATCACTTAGTGTAATGAAAAAAGGAAGTTGAATGTTTGATTTATAAAATAAACACCCCTCAAAACGTCAGATATTGATATATTTTTTGCAAAGTTTTGTTAAATATGAAACTACTATCTGACATAAGGTAGAGATTGGTCACTTCTTAACATCCAATCAATGTTATGTTTTGTGGCTTGGTGGTGCGTTACATTTTCAAAGTTCTTATATTGTATATCGATCGCTTCATCTAGTCTAAATATCACATATCAAAGCAATGGTCTTTCTAGATATTTACAATATTACAATACAGTTAATTATGTCTTCATCAAGCGACATTATTAAAATCAATTGGCACGGGATATTAACGATAGCGTAACATTTATGCTCGTCGAAAATTAATTGAGGACAATGTATTGGATATTTCATAGTTGCATTGGTATTTTAGAACGAAATAACTCAGTTATTACAACTTAACATTAAGTTTAAGTCTAAAAATCTTAACAGATAATTGTCAATTAAGTCTAACATTTTACAGTTTTGAGAAATGAAATACGTACATGATTAAATGACTTATTTATTGAATGATTTGCGACACACTCGTATATGTGAATCGATGCGCACAATTTTTCTAAATATGTGTATAAAAAGTACTATATTTTTTGCCTCAAACACTCATCTTACTGCAAAACAAAAATCAAATAAAATTGTGGAGTTCAATATTTAAAAAGCAACCATTTTTTATTGTTTTAGTAGTTTATTATGTTTTAGGTAACGCAGGAATGTACAAATTACGCCGGCATTATTAAAAACTAACGCATTATTATGCAATTTTAAGGTGGAAACGAGCATCACAATTAATGTGTATTTTTCACATTCCTGCGTTGTGATAATTAACCCTTAGTCTGGTGGCGGAAACTGCTTCTATCTGGCGAACAATTCATACCCTGATCAGACGGCGCATTGCTTAGTTTATAACATATTACTTATTTACTCATTACTCACCTACTCAGTTTCCTTAAATACAATGAATTGTTTCGTCCACTTTGAAATTTCAGTTCTTACCAAATAAGACTTTCGAATTTCAGTGCTTAAGAATAACTCCTAATCTTACCGCATAATAATACATCGTATCACTAAATCGATTACAGTCTAAAACATAATTTTAACTATTTAACAAACATTTGTTTTGGTTTAAACATATTTTATTTATAATATTTGTACATGTGAAAATAACAACATACATTTGTTTCAAGTTTTAGCATGTCTTGTGTATGAAATTTTGATGCAAGTTGTTTCCTTTTTAAAATTAATTTAATGTATCAGCTATAGCTACTGTCATTAACGCATCAATCACCTTATTGGCAAACATTTTAGAGAGAAATGCAAAGATTTTAGAGAGAAATGCAAAGATTTTAGAGAGAAATGCAAAGATTTTAGAGAGAAATGAAAAGATTTTAGAGAGAAATGTAAAGATTTTTATAGAGAAATGCAAAGATTTTAGAGAGAAATGCAAAGATTTTAGAGAGAAATGAAAAGATTTTAGAGAGAAATGAAAAGATTTAAGAGAGAAATGCAAAGATTTTAGAGAGAAATGCAAAAATTTTAGAGAGAAATAATATGCCGAAGTAACTATTCATTTTTCTTAACTTATCGTTACTACATTTATTTTATTTCAGCGTTTGTGCTATCTTTACCAACCATTGTCCATAACCAATCATAAAATCTTTTTTTTTCCCGATTATAAGCCGTCCCTTTATTTAGATATTTTCAATATGTTGACTAAATTATAACCTTAGCCAAATAGTGTTAGACATTGTGGCCATATTCAAACAAATTAAGTGAGAATGTAACTCTATCACTGTTTGATTAAAAACCTATAAATAAATCACGAAGATTATTTTCAATAAATGTATTTGTATTTTAAGGTTGAACACTTCTTTTTTAAATAAAGTACACATTAATAATCAGAATTTGATCTATATTCACACCGGGCAAAAATATTGAATTTCATTCTTCTATAGAAAGTATTATTTACTGACCAATATAAAACTGTACACTTTTATAGTAAAGATTTTTTTAAACAGTTAAACAGTTGTTAAGCGTATTCTTGAATAAAAAAAAATTGAATACAGTGGACGAAAATATAAAATTAATAATAAATCTATCAAACTATCAAAATTACGCTATTAAAATCATGATATTTGTTCCTGTATGATTCATGTACGTGTATTTTAAGTGCTATAAATTTCCATGTGCCTGTTACCTGTTGAAACTACAACACTTACTGCACACGGAGAGCAATTTACGTTGGCGTTTTAAGATAATCTTATTCATAAGTCATATACGGTAGCAAACAGCAAATTTAAACAAGAAGAATATTTTTTTAAAGATATAAGATATGTAGTCGTGGAAATTCAATAAAAAAATAAGATTCTTAATAAGTAAACTACATCTAGGGCCTTCTGAAGTTGCAGTCACATCTGTCGGCACGTTTAAAGATCATATTAAATTCTGTCTGACTGAATTCTGTCACTGGGTGCTCCGTGACCAAGTAGCTGATGTCGCTGACTTTAAATCACCTGTACACAACCATGATAGGTTTTAATCGGGTCCCTGGCACTGGAAGCTTTTATTAGAAGAAGATACCAGTAAGTTAAGGTATCAGATGCTCGTTCCCAAAGTCACCATCTAATTTGAATTGTCAGTAAGGCTGAAAAACAAGATAAGCAGTTTAAAGGATGCGGTGGTATAAGAGATGGTGTAACCAATACATACGATATGTAATATTGCTGTGTTCAAGCACTTTTTCTGACTCAAGAACTTCATATTCAAAAATCTGCAATGCTCTGAGACTAATTTTTATTTGTTTGGGTCGTCAGACCAAACAAATAATGGTAGCAAAATTTCAGACTCTAATGCTGTTAATTGCAAATGCCGAAAGTAGTCTGCTTTTTTGAAGCAGTTACTTCCCTTTATATATATATATACTAGCGCCGAAAAATTCAGGGGAGATCACTGCGTAAAGATGGTCAAATGACAGGCGCATTAATTTTCAAGAATGGTCGAAGATTTCTAATATTGTTTTATTCTTTATAGATATACATGCTTATAGTAAGCGCCATCATTATTTACACAAGTGTTAAACAACAGTTAGCGTCGTTACAAACCCTAATTTAGAATAATATGGTTTTCTTCAGGCCGTTAACATATATATTCACCGTGGCCGAGGAGGTTTGCGCTCTCGCTTAGGAAGAGAGAGGTCTGGAGTTCAAATCTAAGTTAAGGCAACTCATTTCTTTTTCAAATTGTTTAAGTGAAATAAACATTGGATTGAATATCAGTGTTGCAATAAGTCTTTTAGCCAATTAACTACAATTAAAACGCTGTAAAGCATTGGTGGCACTATACAAAAACAAATTGGTTTATAATCTCACAACCTTCACCTTTCTGACATTCTGAGACCCAAACAAATTCAGCGCCTTCTGTGCTTTGATTAAGTAAACGTCAACCGATTTGATAAATGTTTTTGACGAAGGATTCAATCGATGGATGTGTTAAATTCTTTTAGAAATCGGACTTTACAGTAATTTTTCTTTCTGTGATTCTGTAAAGCATATCGTTCCCAATTTATCTTGAATCCCGGAAACAAATGTCTAAAAGATATGTATAAAAAAATATTGCTTAATCGAAATAATTCATTATAATGTAAAATACATGTCCAGCGATTCTTTTTTCTCTATTGGCATTTTCTATTTCTGTTTCGACCCTCATACTCTGAAGTGGCCTTTACCTCTTTAAGTTTACTTTTTTTATCGGGTATATTTCATTTCAAAGTCTGAATGTAAACAACATATTAATTACAAGTATTCAAAACCTTAGATGAAACCAAATATTAATTATGCATAATTCTTATAGTAAAATATGAAAACAGAATATCACTGTCATGACTAAATCAATTAACCTTCAGTTAACCACGAAACGGATCATTGGACATTTTTTTTATTCATTGAAACACTTTATATTATTATTTGGGCGGAAAGAAACATGTTAACATTGAAACATAGATCAGTGATAATAACTATGGCTTACTGAGGTAATTAAACATTCGTAAACAAGTAAGTTACTTTTCATATCAAATTTCTGACATTTTTCTAATCAAGATTTTCCTTCTCGCAACGTGTTCTTTTATTTTATGCAAGGTTGTTAACCTTTATTTTCCTCACACGCCAACCATGTTTTTGTAAAATTATATTTGTAGCAAAATATCCACGACATTTTGAAATTCTAAACTGTTTATGTCCTCCAGTTCAGGATAGCTCAAAATTGTATGTTTATAGTCTATGGATCGCAGTTTCTTCTATTCGGTGTCCTACAGGGTGTTTCTAGAGGGGCTTTGTTCAGTCTACGTCCATCTCTCGTGTTGATATGTATATTCATATTGTATATGTTGCTTAAGATCACATGTTACGATTAATTGAAACATTATAATTTATGATGACATTTGACATTCTAATGCCATTTGAAGAAGATTGCATTTATTTGAAAACAACATGTAATATCGGGGAAATGTCAAATAGCAATATAATGCATATTTAATACACACATATACGAGTATATGTTTTTGATTTTGTAAATTACTGCTTTGATGGATTTCTCTAACTGTCCATTGGTTTATGGGTTTTATTAATTTTCTTTATTTGAAGCTTAAAAACTATTGAAATTGCTCTACACGCTGTTTCTTTCGTACTGTATTTCATGAATGAGGAGAGAATCCCTAAAGGGGTTACTTAAAGTTTTAAAAATAATATCATGTTAAATAAAAGGTAGATGATCTCGTGTACTGTGAATTTAAAACAACGAATAGTGTTTGATATGTGTTATCAATCAATTTGATCAAATTATTTCCGGGTTAGATTAAGGCCCAGTTGTCTGGTAGCAACACTCTTTGACCACAAATCCAAGGTCTCAAATTCGATTTTCCGCTACACCCGCTTAAATTTCTTACATTTAAAACCCGGGGTTCCTTGAAATAGTGTTTAAGAGCTATCCATATCTTTTTCACTTTTTGACTCAACAAAATAAAAATCACTAACGGTCTTCCCACACGGATTGTCGGTAACGATTATAAATAAACGTATATTACATAATTTTGAAAGTGCAAACGAGTTATAAATCGTTTAAATGCCAATGTACTTGATCAACCTTGAAAGTCGGTTTGAAATACATTGTATGTTTAAGAATATTTCGTTAAGATAATTTGTTAAACGCATTTTTAAATATTTCATCAACGACCATGTAGATTGACATAAGAATATATATTTTTTTAGAAAACGGTGACTGTTCAAATAAAGAACCTGTTAAGAGGGTTATTTCTTCAGGGCTTTTTTCCTTTCCATTCTTTTGCATTTCAGGACATCTCAATTACTAAATTAAAAAAGTAACAAAAAACAGTAAAACAGTAATTTGTTAGGAGGGTTCGACACACACAAAAAGAGAGAAAGCTTTGAGGAATTTCAAAGATAGTATCTTTAAATGTTTTTCATCTGATTTTTCAAAACAAAAAAAAAGTTTTGATGATGCTCCGACTGAAAATGTTTCGTCAACTAATCAACTATTTAAGAACTACTGTTTAAAAAGTTTTGATTATGTCTAAAAAATTCAATGTAAAGTTTCTTTGAGATTTTTTCTCCTTTTCCTTCGCCTTTTGATCTCTTAATTTTAATGCAACAAGGTCATTTACTATCCATTTTTTAATAAATTAAAGCTTTGACAAGGCCAGTTGGTTATAAGCAGATTCATTTTGTCGTGGACATTGGAAGTTGCCATGTATATAAAACTGCGGTCAGTGTCGACTCGTTGTTTGCTTGTACGGTATAATTTTGTACTACCGTTATATATTTACATTACAACTCGTATATATAAGCCGTGTGCTCAACCACTCCTCTTTGACTTCAAGTGCAAATACAACCAGAAAGCTAATAATCAGTTAATGAATTTATATATATGACAAATATCTATTTCTTATTAAACACCATAAAATTCCGTATCATGAACCTAGCCCTTCATTAACATAAAAGCGTGAAGTAGAGTCTGAAGTGGCTTTCCTCTATTAGAAGAAATGTTATCAACTAAAGTCATTAAATACAATATAATAAATAACCCCTGCAAGGGGATAGAGTGAAATGCAATAAAGTGTTTTCTGTCGATGAAAAACCATAATTTTTGTTACTTTGATAATAATAAAACATTCACGTGTTTAAATCTCTTCAGCCTATGTTAAATTGTTTACTTGTTTTGAATTCTGCTTTTTTCTCTTTTTTCCCCATATTTTTTTATAAATTCATTCATTCATTCATTCATTCATTCATTTTTATTCGTTAATCTATTCATCCATTCGTACGTTCGTCTTTCCATAGTGATCCTATCATCCCCAATTTTTCTTCCATGCAGATTCTCGTCCCGGCAGGGTAAAAGGTCGAAGAAACGAAAAGACGGCACATACTTTTTTGCCGCATCGTCCGTCATACGAAGTAATTGTATAAGACCTAAATAAGTCTTCATACGTACATCCGACTTACTTACAGTTTAAATACCTTATAATAACATATTTTAACTTAATTCAGCATAACCCGGAATAAGAGCTGTTGAACTGTGCATAGCCTTAATTTAAAAGAAATAAACAAGTTACATCAAAGAATATGTCAGGTTCAATAACGTACTTGTAACCTATTCTCAATATACACGAATTTCTTTCTGCCGTAAGGAGATTTTGTCAGACTTTGGGTTGACTTTTTCAGAGATTAAAAATATTGACTTTAAAATATTGGCTCCGGTGTTGACACAGCCGCTTGAACCGTTCATCAATATACGTGATTTGGTTGTTTTTGGATCAACCTTGTACTTTTTTGTGTCAATAATTAAAAGTGTAATTTTGTAAAGGTACATTAATGACACAAATGGATACGTCGGCGTTAAATTTGATTGTTACAAAGTAGAACGACGTAGCTATTATTACGCTTCAATTAGCAAACGGATATTTTAACAAAAGATCACCTTCGTAAACGGTGTAATCTATAGGTAGTAAAGAAAATATTTTGATCACTATCTGAAAATAGGAAAACTTTCACTGTTTTTTCTTTTATGAGGTTCTGACTTGGGTTGTATGCTCGTAAACTCTCTTGAAATTAAATGGAAAATCAACTTAACTTACTTCAGCTGGCTAGTGAAGAAAACTTGTAGCATTGTTCAGTCCACTCTCAAATCCGCCTGCTTGAGCTTACAAAAATAATGTATAACCCAGTCAATAAATTTATAATGTAGCTTTTTGTGCTTTTGATCTTTTAGACTCAAGAATAAAAATATATGTTATCGCAGGCACATATTATGTGTGCTATAGCGTATAAGATGTTTAGTCTCTTATAATTCTTATAGAATGGCTATATTACCTATATACATGTTTTTTATATTATATTGTATATGGATGAGACTGGAATAAATAAGTAAATATAAAATATATATATAGTATGGATGCTTAAAAACTGTTTTATTTAGTATAAACAAGACAAGTGTGATAGCAGTAAATATTTCTAAGAATGTCTTTCGCACCCCTGTTTATTTTATTCTTTTTGAATGTTGGGTTATCTATTGGTTGGGTTGATTTGTAGGCTGAAACTAATGTCTGCGATAGTCAAAGAAATCTTGGAATAATGTTAACAGTGAATGACTAAGATAGTTAAACATTATAATTATGATCAGGATCCATGCTGTTCGCTATTATTTTCTCTACTTGTAAAAGGGTTGGTAAGCGAACAGCATGGATCCTGATCAGACTGCGCGGATGTGCAGGCTGGTCTGGATCCATGCTGGTCGCAAACGCACTATGTTGGTTTTGTCATGACGCGGCTCATATATTTTACTCTCATCCTACTAGGAACATTCCAGAAATCGGTTTCTTCACAAAAACAAAAAGATTTTACTGGAGATGATCGTCTTCGTAGTTAACAGGACGTAAATTTTGGCGTTATAAAGTTGTACATTTTAAAGGGATAAATATCTGTATTAAAAATATCGCAAATAAAAAAGGTTTAAATATCACATTCTATTTTTACATAACCTTAAAGGGCTTGTAAGTTAATCCTTTATGCATATTTGTTTAACAAGTCAAATCCCAAACAAACTATGGGGCCTCTCGTTTATGATCAAATAAACCGATTCATGTTTATGAGTAAAGTAAAGACAGGTAGCAAATTTGATCTTACGTTGGTTTTATTATATCTACCTTGTTTGTTTATAGAAGTGTATGAAAATATTTACCATTGTTCTTAGTGACATTTGACGCTTTCAAAAAAGGAAAAAAGAACGGTTCATTGCAGGATATATATAGACTGTTCTGTCATTATTAACTCAGGCGCTTCACTGATTGGTTTAAAACGATCTATATCAGATTATACATAAATTTCTGTTGTATTGTCAGGAAGAATTTTTAATTTTGGAAAGAGTGTTTGTTTGTGAAATTTGGAGTATTGTTCTTCAAAAGAAATTTATAACGAAATGAAGTAAATTGTTTGAATACGACGTTAATGACGAAAGGAAATTATTGTTGTTTATATTATTTAAAGTAACAAAAATGTGAGTGAAACTTTAATACAAAAATATATCTTTGTTTAAACAAAAGAATTTGATGTAAAGCAAAACAACATGTTCCAATGTTCAAATATACCTTTTTTTCTCTTTGTAGGAGAGAAGAAGAAATAAATCATTTTTTTCTTAAATAACACTTTATCACAAATTTTATTATATTTTTTATCAATTATACCAATTGATTTATCATTTCCTGATAAACTTGAACCCAGAAGTATTTGTACAAAATAAATCATACAACAAATTGACGTAGACGAGTACGTCCAAGGACCATTACAATTCTGATCATTCAATGAGCCAAGAAATACTTGTTAAAATAATATCCTTTCTTGTTTCCGTCAAAGTTACAATACGCTAGTTTTGTCCTTATAATAGTCAGACATTTTAGATATTTCGTTTGAATAAGGCGCCATCTAATATTATACTTTATTCGTTGTTTAAAAAAAACTTTCAATTTTTTGTTTCAGAATTCTTAGAAGAAGGTAATTTCCAAAAACAGCAACATGGGGAGTCGCCGTAAAATGACAGAGCGGGAGATGAAAGCAACTGCGCTTAATAAAAAAGAAGACCGCGTTCTGCAAAAAACATTCGGCACGTTAAATCTTGAGATGAGTTTTACGTATAACGTCATTTCGCTGCACGTGCGCACTGTCAAAGCTAATTTTAGACGTTTACGTGAACGGGTTGATAAATTGAAGTCCTATCTGACACCAGAAGAAATAACTGCTCTTAGACAATTAGAAGAAGAGGGTAAATTCAAGCCAGCTACGACGTTTAATGTAAATGCCGCTATGAAAATAGCTGCCGCAGCCCGCAGACTCAATTTATATCCTGAAGGTTTGAATCGCTCGCGGACAACAGTTTCAGCAAAACATAATCGCAATAACGATAAACTGCTAACGGGCAGGTCAAAAACAGATACGAACTTGTTGCGAAATCGGAGTAATTCTGTTACAGGAGTATTTATTGATGCTCCGCTCCCGGACAACGCGGTGCGGAGGAATTCCACAGCCGAAATTCCGGTGAAAGTAGCGATACGCCCGGTAAGCGCGGCCGTTGCTGAACAAACCGATTTGAAGATTCCACAGAGGGGTTTGAGACCAGCTTCCTCAGAATGCTTTGACAGAGAAAAAATTCAACTGCCTAAAACTGTGTCAACAAAACCTAGCACAGAGACGTCTGATAACTTTTCTTATGAAAAGACGGAAAGGGTAACGGAAACGGGAACCGGAAAAATGAAAAAGTCCCCACTTGATAAAATGGCTATGATTAATATAACAGACGAATCACTTGATACCGGTAGAAATAAATTATTTGAAGACAGACGGCAGGAACTTTTACAAGACGAACATACGTTTTACGTGAATTTAGAAAAACGTAAGAATCACTTCATTGGTAAGGTTGACGAATATCTAATTCAAAATCCGCCAGTAAAGTTTGACACTCCCATGATGCCTATAGTAATTCCGCATGCCTCCGCCGACGAAGATGAAGTAATGGCGTATAGCCGACGGCGAGTCAGAAAATATGACACGGATAGAACATTTACATCGGAGGAAGAATATAAACAGCGAGAAGGAAATTTGTGGAAAGACATGAATAAAACAAGGTACTTGCGGGTACCCGACGAGAAAATAGATTTATCTGGCGTGGTAACATTAGCCAAAGATCAAATGCAGCTGTATCATTTATTAAAATCCACGGAACCAACACACGTTGTAACATACTGAAAAGAATGTCTATTCTGTCATATTCTGTTGCTAAATGCATAGTGATTTCCGTCAAAGCGAGGCTGTGAAGATTGTATTTTATAATCATTTTTTGTGTGATATGTTTCATGCATTTTTGTATGTGTTTGATTTATGTAATAGGTTGCGGTAATTGTTAATTAGCTAAAATTACAAGAGTGCAATTTATATCATTTAATAAAATTTATCACAACAACGATAATGCGAAATTAGGCTAATCAGTAAACCATCATAAATAGTAAGAACAGCATAGCAACAACTTTTGTAAGAGACTTCGGCATATACAATGCCTACTGATCTGCTAAATTAACAAGAATATTTTCGTACTTGTATCAGGCTGTTTTTCGGTTGAAATGTGGTTTATATGACGCAGACTTCCGCTAAATATTTTTTAATTAAAAACAACATTAAAAAAGCAGCAGCAACAACTGAATTAAAATTTTCGCATGTGATTTTGTGGTCAGTAAATGTGTAAAATGTTATTTAAAAGTTAGGTCGTGATATAATCGTGACGTTTACATTAATACAAGCTGTCTAAAATTCTTAGAACTTACAATTTATAATATACATAGCAAATATAATTAAAGCACAAAACAAAACACGCCCAAATTCATGTTTTTCTTTGTTCATGTTTTTCCGAGTTTTTTTTTAACGTTTCATTTTTATATGATATTATTCCGCACATTATGTTGAAAATATTGGGGGACAAACACAAATTATGTGATATCATACACAATACTTCTTATGTGTTGAATGTAGAGCAGTATTCATTGAAATCTTTGGTTTTGTATAAATGTACAATGTATCTATTTATGATAAGTCATTTTATAAATGACGAAAGGTGAATGAGTCATATATTGCGTATATTGCGGCTGTAATAAAATGTGGTTTTTATCGTCGAGTCTCGTCTTTTATATAAACATGTAAATATAAAAACGATTAAAGTGTTTGTTTCTAAGAATTTTATTTGTCAATATTACGGGACCTTTGTTATACTACCTTGTGGCCGAGAGTTGTTAAAAAACGGAGTTGCCAGTTAAGAGGATAATATCTGCTTGGAAAATTTACGTATCTTTACTTTAATTGCTCTTATTTTCTGCCATATACTACATGCAGTTTGAAATTATTTTTGTTTTCCCAGATCGAAGCAGTCCCACATTGGCTTAAAATAGTAACATAATTTCCACCATAACTCGCAAAAATGAAAATAATTTACAAGCCAAAACAAATCTTTAATTCCTCTCAAGGTACATGAATACACAACACAGTGATATACTATATCCAGATATAATATGGCAAATCGAGCTTCCGGTTGCACTTTATCAGCCGATGAATAATGTTTCGATTTAGGTTTTAATATAATTTAATGATAAATATGTACATGTAAATAAACAAACTATGTAATAAAACGCAATTTCAGTCATTTCACATTATAAAGGTTGCAAATAAAGTTTGCTAGTTTACTAAACTAACTTTTCCGGATATCATGAAGTAAATAATTGCGCCACACCTGTCTTCATTTTGGTGGAAATTCAGTGCTTAATTTCTATGTAGACAAAGATCTGTTTGATAATGTAGGAATGTTAGAAAGTAACAACATACAGTTGAACACTGTTACTTAAGCATTGAATATTTACAGTATCACTATCACACTACTAACTGAGTCATCGGGTAAAAAATACATTGTATTCTAAACAAGAAAGTAAATACATGGCATGTTAGATAACTTCATTGAGTATGCGATTGAATAAGGTATCCCAAAAACATACTAGATTGGCCTATTTGCTAAAGAACATAACAGGACGTTCTAATTATCGAGGAAAGTGAAAATCTTAATGAACGGTTTTGCTGGTTAATAAACCTGACAGAACATTCGAAACAATAGAATGAAATAATGTTGTGCTGAACAGAGCAACATCGGAAGCATTTTGAAATATTGGAACAAAAGTTAATCCCCTACTAAGAGTCTGCTGGCAGCAGATGCTGCTGCAATATAAATAAAATCAATGTCATGTCGGAATGCTTCTCTCTCAAAGCAACCTTGCATTGCAATCACCACAAAGAAATAATAAAGTTTCTTTTGAAAGTAGCAAACATTTAATTTGATTTTGATATCCCGGCATAGTAAACTATGACGACATATTAATACGAAAATTGTATGTTCTGTTGACATTTTCTGCTGAAAGAGCTACCTATACAGCTAGCAAAGGAACCAAAATTCGAGTTAAATCTTTCATTACAGGATTCTCTTTAGATAAATAAATTATCAGGCAGTCCGAAATAAACTGAATGAATTGAAATTAATTAAGGTGCTGCTTGTACGTTCGGCTATCAGATTTATATATGATAGTGCAAGATAATGATGCGAAATGCATTCAGTCAAACAAGATCCTATTGGCATACTCTGCTGGCAGAGGAACAAACTGTGCACTCAAAGAATAAAAAAGTCAACGTCTTGCTCCACTGCCTTACTTACAGAACAAACATAGCAGCCAATGCACTCCGTACTTTACAAGAAAATTGTATTTTGTTTGAGAAAAAAAAAAAACACAAAAAAAAACCCAACTCGAGAACAACCTTAAAAGCGATTTCGACAAAATGTCACGCTGTTTCTGCTAGAATGTGCAGCTGGTATATGGTAGTAAAATAAACAGACTATTGTAAATTAGATATTAAATCAAGCTCGTACTTGAATGTTTTGCTAGTATAACAATATATCAGGGCATTCTAATTTATGGAATAAACTGAATGTTATTCCGAGACGCCCTGTTTTTTGAATAGCATAATTTTTTATGATGTGTATAAATTTGGAACTACACGGCCACATTGAAATAATGCAAGCCTGATTTGGCGAAGGGCAGTTGTAGATATCAAGGCCACCATATACCACACATAAAAGGTATATACAAATGATATATAACTACATTTACTGAAGTACCAGAAATATCTGAAATCTGAGTTTTTTTATCTTTCAGAACAGCAATATCGGCAGCAAGAATAATGTAGGGTTAACAACTCTTACTGACGATTTTAAATAAGATTTACTGAATTATCTTTCTTTTTGTACATTCTTCACTGTATGGTCGTACATCCAATATGGCCGAGGAAAAAAGACGTGAAAAGTTATGAAACAGTTTTCCAATACAACGTCAAGCCGACACTAAGGGAAAGTATTAACTGGTTCCAATAGATTTAGAAACAGCGAGGAAGTTTGAAAATGTACGAAATCCCTAAAGAAATCTTGCCCATAATAGAAGGTCTGTTACACAAAAATTATATGATGATATATAGTATCATACGCGACAACAAACCACAAACTGGTTGGGTTCAAACTCTATCAGGGGTAAGTCGTTTTCCTTGAGCAAGAAACTTTAGATTTATTGCTTGCTACTGGTTGGTTCCAGGAATGGATTCGAGAGCGTTTCAATAAGGTCATAGCTTCCAACATAACCAAACTAAAATAAACTTTGTATAAAGTAAACCACAGACGAATTATATATTGTATCATATTAAGTAATAGATATACCATTGCTGCGTTGACGATTTCTGGGTTTGCGTAAATTATACCATAATCACGTGACCTTTCTTATGCCTTAACCTCACGAGACGAAGTCGAGTGACCTTTCTTATGCCTTAACCTCACGAGACGAAGTCGAGTGAGGTTTCATAAGAAAGGTCACGTGATTATGGTATAATTTACGCAAACCCGGAAATCGTCAACGCACCAATGGTGTATCTGTTTTAACCTATAGCTCCGCCCAGAAACACTTACTCCTTCGATCTTCAAAACTGAAAATTATACCATAGTCTGGGTATGGTATAATTTACGGTTATTGGAAATTATACTTGGAAGAATTTTACATAAGAAGCGTTGAAGAGCTATAGGTTAAATGAAAAAAACTATTACTCGTTTTGCAGTATTCATCAATTTCTTCTGTCCTTCATGTTATGAAAGACACAGCTTACCCGTGATGCAAACCGTTCAGATGACACTGATATAATCTAATCTGGTTTGTATAGACGACTCTTGAAATCTTATCGACAAACTTATTTCTGGAGTTATAGCCCCGTTCAGTAGGAAGTTAGCAGTAGCAGTGAGCAGTAGCAGTAGCAAATTTATAAAACGTGAAGTTGGCAGTAGCAGTAGGACAGCAGTAGCAGTAGCAAAATTATAAAACGTGAAGTTGGCAGTAGCAGTAGCTCAGCAGTAGCAGTAGCAAAATTATAAAACGTGAAGTTGGCAGTAGCAGTAGCTCAGCAGTAGCAGTAGCAAAATTATAAAACGTGAAGTTGGCAGTAGCAGTAGCTCAGCAGTAGCAGTAGCAAAATTATAAAACGTGAAGTTGGCAGTAGCAGTAGCTCAGCAGTAGCAGTAGCAAATTTATAAAATGTGAAGTTTGGCAGTAGCAGTAGGACAGCAGTAGCAGTAGCAAAATTATAAAACGTGAAATTGGCAGTAGCAGTAGCTCAGCAGAAGCAGTAGCAAAATTATAAAACGTGAAGTTGGCAGTAGCAGTAGCTCAGCAGTAGCAGTAGCAAATTTATAAAACGTGAAGTTGGCAGTAGCAGTAGGACAGCAGTAGCAGTAGCAAATTTATAAAACGTGAGGTTGGCAGTAGCAGTAGCAAAATTATAAAACGTGAAATTGGCAGTAGCAGTAGGACAGCAGTAGCAGTAGCAAAATTATAAAACGTGAAGTTGGCAGTAGCAGTAGCTCAGCAGTAGCAGTAGCCAAAATTATAAAAAAACGTGAAGTGGCAGTAGCAGTAGCTCAGCAGTAGCAGTAGGACAGCAGTAGCTTATTATTTTATATTTTTTTGTTAAATGTTTTTATTTTATTACTAAATATGTATATATCGTATGTAAATAGAAGACGGAAGTTCTTTGGACACCGAAAATAATGGTTTTGATCGCTAATAAAGTCATTCATGTATATTTTAGCCAAAGTAAGTCAATATTACACCCCAAACAAAATAATAAAAAAAATAAAGATACATGTACTTTGAAGGATTAAAAATAATCAAAAAATGGCAATGATTGTTGCTTCCCTGGTCGGCGTTAAGTATGTAATTATTGCAACGTTTCCCTTCCTTTTCCTTATATCATAATCTATATTATATCTTATTGACATTAAAGTTTCATCACTTATTATCGGGGTATATTTTTGCTGCCTTAAACGATCAACTAACTTTCATTTTGTTTTATTATTATTTTTTTATATTTCAGACTTGTTATTCAAACCCGATTTCTTGGCAGTACTGGTAAACCTGTATATAAAAAGGCTGTATCCGCTGTCGTTGAGTTTTACAGAGACTTTTAAAAAGCTATAAAAATAGAAACATTTCACATTCTGACCCACAATGCTTTGGGTCATCGGCCCATAGCTATGTTTTAAATATCTATAAATAATAAAATATTACTATAGTCATTTTGAGACTTTTATTATAGAGGGTTAGGAAGCGCTAAAAAATAGATTTTTTTTTTCAAATCTAACACTGAATCCGTTGCGCGGAGATTCAAATTGGCCCATGGCGTTGTTAAATATCCGCCATCTTCTTTTAACATAACCTAATTTGTTTACATCTTTTTATCTATTAACAGAAAGTAATTTACATGTACATCTTTCTTGATATATATTATTCTTTTTTTTTTACTTCAATTTTTGCAATTTATTTGGTTTAAGCACAATGAATTATAGATAGCAGGTTTCTGCGTACATTTGATTATCATATACATGTAATCGGAAAAATTTCTTGTGTCAAACGTGGTCTCGGAAAATTCTTGCAAAAATGTGAACTTTGCGGTGATAATATCTTTGATAACAGATTTTAAAATTGTATGACGTTCATAGATTCCTTTCCATTTAAAAATAATTCTGTGACTTTTATTAATTACGGCTGAGGAAAAACATGATTAATTGTCATTTTGTTGGTTTGCACGTTTTACAATCAAGCATATATAAAGAACGTCTTTCTGACAGAACATTGTTTATGGCGTAAATTTAAATGGCTGGGTTAATGAAAATTTTGAAGTTGAATAAAATGTTTTTGGGCATTTCCTTTTAGCGGTGTCTTTAAAAACCGCTTTCAGAAAATAATGTTTTAACTAGGATTAAACACATATATTAATACATAAAATATCGTGTATGTAGCATTTATATTTTAAGAATTATCTTACCTTTTAACTTAATATAGGCATGCGGTCAAAATCGCCTTGGGAAAAAGAGAAACCGGAAGTGAATACGATTTAACATCCTTTTGACGCAGAAAGTAGTTCCGACCCAAAAGGCGTAAGTGATCCATCATGTATTGGCAAATGCCGTTGTAAACAATTTAAAACGGATGTAATTTAAGAACTTATGAGGTTCAAGTAAATGCTTTTTTTTTATGTATGTAAAATAATTGTAAATTGACCATCGTCATTTATTTTGAAAAACGTAATTCAAAAAAATAATGGAGAGGTATTTTTTTGTGCATTTAACTGTCGGAAATAAGATTTAAGGATTTGAGTTGTTCTTGTTACAAATAGAAAAAAAAATTAAGGGGTGTTTAAATGCATGTCAATATCAAAAGATATTTGGCGCCACGCTATTATTGACATAATTAAACTGTTTATTTCATTTGTTTTTATTTTTAAACCATTCTATTTATATTAAAATTTAAGACCCAGTCTGTTTGTATTTGTTGGCCTAGAACCCACTCTATTTTGTTTTTTATGGCTAGAACTATTTCTATTTGCATTTGTTTCTAGAAAACCATTCTATTTGTATTTGTGCTAGAACCATTCTATTTGTATTTGTGCTAGACCATTCTGTTTTATATTTGTTTAAAGGAACCGTTCTATTTGTTTTAGTCTTAGAATCGGTCTATTTGTTATTTGTGGCTGAGAAACCATTCTATTTGTATTTTATTTAAGGACCCATTCTATTTGTATTTGCTGCTAGAAACTGTTCTATTTGTATTTTGTTCTAGAACCGTTTCTATTTGTATTTGGGTACTAGAACCATTCTTATTTGTTATTTTATTTAAAAGGACCATTCTATTTGTATTTGTTACTAGGAACCATTTCTATTTGTATTTTGTGCTAGGACCATTCTATTTGTATTTATTTAACTACCATTCTATTTGTATTTGTGCTAGAACCGTTCTATTTGTATAAATTTGTTCTAGAACCGTTCTAGTTTTGTATTTGTACTGAGGAACCATTCTATTTGTATTTATTTAAGGACCATTCTATTTGTATTTGTGCTAGGGAACCGTTCTATTTGTATTTGTTCTAGAAAACCGTTCTATTTGTGTATTTGTACTAGAACCATTCTTATTTTTATTTGTGGCTAGGGACCATTCTTATTTGCATTTATTTAAGAATGGCGTATCTAACCATTTTAATTTTGTAATTTGTTGCTAGAACCATTCTATTTGTAATTTGTACTAGAAACCATTCTATTTGTAATTGTGTTCTAGAACATTCTATTTGTATTTGTACTTAGAACCGTTCTATTTGTATTTGTACTAGAAAAAAAACCCCCATTTTCTATATGTTATTTGTACTAAACCATTCTATTTGTATTTGTACAAAACCATTTCTATTTGTATTTGGTACTAGAACCATTCTATTTGTATTTGTGCTAGGAAAACCATTTCTATGTGGTATTTGTACTTGAACCATTCTATTTTTGTATTTGTACTAGGGAACCATTCTATTTTTTTTACTAAGAACCAAATTCTATTTTGTATTTGTACTTAGAAACCATTCTATTTTTATTTGTGCTAGAACCATTCTATTGGTATTTTGTTCTAGAACCATTCTAATTTTT
>NW_026862611.1:0-14300 GCF_026571515.1 Ruditapes philippinarum
TTAAAATGTTGAAAAAGACCACCAGGTTATTTCAGGCACAGAAAGGGCCACTGACAATTTGTAAGCTAAATGATGGCTTTTGTCACAAGAAATAATCTCTGGAAAAATTTATTTACAGTCATTCAGGAGGATTAAAATTATGCATTCTAAAATGTCAAGAACTTTGCATTTAATTTTAATAATTTAACTTCGAAAAACTCCTGATTAAAAATATAGCATGTAATATCAATCTTCAAAAAACTTCTGATGGTATTCTCCTATGAACTTGTTTATAAAATTGACTGGGACGAGTTTAGACCTGAATTATGCGAACTCCACAACATTGCTTGGTTAAACCTTAAAGACTTGTAAACTTTTCCCCATTTTAAAATTTTTTTGTCATTTCAGTAACAATATGTCCGTCCTGTAACTTTAAAAAAGAGGCTTCCCTTACTTTTGCTATTTCAAATTCAAGATCTATTTAAGAAAAATTCAAAGCTTTTTTTCATTTCTGTATGTTGTTAACATTTAATTGTTAGTTCAATGATACAAAATAACGTGAATTTATAGTTATAAGTCCTTTCAGTAAACATTCATTAGTCCTTGCAGTAACAAGCATGTCCTTTGAATGTAACAGAGATTGATTTCTAGTTCTGCCATTTAGCAACATAGTAAAAAGTTTATTTTTGCAATTCAGATTGATAAAACTTACTCTGTTCATAAAAATAGAACAAGAAAAAATGATATTCTTATGTGCGTGTGAAACATACTGAACATTGTGTTTTACTCAATTTCCTGTTTTGTTTACATTTTGAAGACGAAAAAAAGTATTTTTTGTAGAGAAAAAAATACATCTATAAAAAAATCCCATTTCAGACTTAACCTGAAATTTATATAAAGTTGTGTTGTTTGTTTTTGGTTTGTTGTTTAGATATTATTATTTTATTAAAAATGTAAAAAACGTTATCGTTACTGCAAAGACAAACAATGGTCCAATATTGACCTTCTGACAATCATAACGATATAAAAGGATCCAAGTTTTATGTTGCCACTTTGTAAAACTAGCTTTCAAATTCATATGCTTACTAGATGAGATAAAACATTGCAGCTAAATAAGATATTCATTATTTGAATAAAATCAGAACCCTAATTCAGGCGAAATTTGATATTAGCTCATATCATATAATGGTAAGATCAATATGAACAAAAACTCTAGTAAACTCAGCACAAATATTTGTTAAATCGCTGATTCAAATTCTACATAAAATTTAACATTATTCTAATTGTTAATGAGTAGAAGTGTTTTAAACTTGTTTTAAGTATTTTCATATTAATTGTTTCATATTTTAATACAAAAAGTCATAGAGCTTTACAATCGTCTTGTAAATATTTTATGAAAAATAAACAATAGTTTTACCACACAAGACTCTTGGTTTTTGTTTTGATAGTGTGGTGTTTTTATATTTTAAAAATTTTTAAATTGGGAAGAACTAAATCATTAAATTTACGTAATATAAGACAGCAGGTCTTTTCATGGTTTTAAGTAATATTTATTTCATAAACCCCCGTCGCTGTGTACTTAGGCTTCTCGTTACTAAAAAGTGTTTGGCTTTTCAACCGTAATATCACCTATGGTTCGAAGAAATGAATTTGGGACAAATATGTCATAAAACTGATTTACATTACTTCCTTTTGCCTGGGTTTTGTTCTCCCTTTTTCTTCGAATTTCCTCGTTTTGAGCAGTTGGGTGAAAGTAATTTGGATCCTGAAATAAAACAACAAAAGTTGTTTTGTAATATTTTATTACAAGGTAAAATACATGTATCTTAGTTAAATATGAGATGTTCTCTTTAAAATGACAATCAAGTAGCAATTTGTTTTGAATTCTAACTGGTATTCTTCATAAAAGTTTAAACATTTTAATCAAAAAGAATAAAAAGTTTCATTGTTAATAAATGAATTTTTACACGGTAAATTATGTTTCTCTGTGGCTCTCATCTGGGCATTGGACTAACCATTGGCTTGTTTCGTTTAAATTGTACTTTCGGGTCTTTGCAAATACGGCCTTGAGATTCTGAAAATAAATACTCGGATTGAGAATAATTTGATATAATTAATGCCCTTTTGAATTGTTTGAGTGAAACTCGAAGATAATGTGCTAAAATGGAAATGTTTTTTAATATTACAATCTGGAAAGTAAATTAGATTTTCTCAAACATAAATTCATGTCCACGTATGTTTCAATGAAATATATGGTTATAAATTTTATTATGGTGGTCATAAACGTATAGTTAAGAGTAAATTCATATAAATCTCAATATAAGATATATAAAAATGACAAGCGACAAGTATATACTTGGTTTAAGGCCAAATGTACTAAAGATCCTCTAGCTTTGTCTATTCTTTCATCGCCATGTGTTCCAAAAGTTTAAATCAATATCGACACATTCTGTACTTTGGTCGGACAAAAACTTCATTTTTTCGTCGTTTTCATTTATTTTATGTTGAGGAAGGCCGGCTTTTTCAGCATTCACTTTCGCACCATTTTCAAACTGACATTTAGCTGCAATAAAATATGTTCATATGGAAAAAAATATTATTTACTCACCGCAGATTAGAATTTATTTCCGGATTATTGTTTTAAATCTTTTGTACATTTTTTTCCAAAAGAGGCTGAGACCAGTTTTAGGTCTAAATTCCCATGACCTTATTATGTAGACAAATTAAAACCTAAAGGATTCCGGTGCCTTATAAGAATATAAAGCATGTCATATCGGAAGCAGAAAAAAATAAAACGCCAAGATGTTTCAAAATAACTTTAGTCAAACGCTTAAACGCCGGCAGTTTGGTAGCATTTTACTATCAATCATTTACATACATTATTTCAACGTGAAAGTTCTGTTCTAAACTTTATAAAAATACATAAAAACTTTTATCCCAGATTACATATTTAACAATACTTGAATGATTCCAGCAGAAATCTATACCACGAATAGATGTCAAATTTAATAACATAAATATTAGCCACACGTTAAAATACTTACATGAAGATGTCTCATTAACTCCCTTGTCTTCTTTTTCAGACGACCTTCTTCTGTTCCAAGAAAAAAATTAGACAATATCAGATTAATAATGAATGACAAGTTGTGAAGACATGAAATATTTTCATTGCGCAATACTCAGCGACTAAAAGTCACTCCATTATGGTCCAAAAATCCTAAATACATAACATTTTGTTACAAAGATCAGTTAGGTCACTCATTACAGAAATATATAGTACAATAATTGAAGAAATTTTCTCAGAAATAACTTGAAAATTGTATTTTTGTGCTAGTCTAAACCCGCTATATGTGAAAAGCAACGCTTTTCAATTTTTGGTCGTTTTCAGCAATTTGAATTGCTATGAAACTATAAAAAGGTTTCAATACTGTTCAAACTTGGCACAAATGCTACCTGGACCATGACCTTTGTAACAGCATACTCAAGTTTATATTTCCTGTTACCATGGCAACGATGGGACATCTCAAAATTGCCAAAAATCACTATTTTGCGTTGATTTTCCATCAAAACTGAGTTCAAAGTGCTGCAACTTCTCAATGGATTAGTATTGAGTCAAAAGTTTTCCAGCGTTGGTTAAACGTTACCTTTAGGTCGACCTGAGGCCTCTTTAGCCTCTTACAATACATTTAGGGCAAACATATGGCATTTCCCATGTACATAAAGTTCGTTCCCTATTCCTTATTCCTTTTTCGAATAAGGAATGAGGAATCAGTTCCTTATTCCTTTTTCGAATAAGGAATAGGGAACTAGTTCCTGATTCCTTATTCAAATCTAAATAAGGAACACCAGAATAAGTATTTATTTAAAATAAAATTTATACCTCATTCAAATCATTACATAAGGAATCTGCATAAATTATTTTGAAAAAAAAGTAAAAGTCGAATACGGAATAGGGAACCAGTTCCTTATTCCTTATTCAATTCCGAATAAGGAACAGAAGAAAATACGTAAAGAAAGACACCAGTTGCAATTATTTTTGATGAATATGCATTAGAATTGCAAGGATCAATCATTAAAATCATGAAATAAAGCATCTTCATAAAAACATTTTTGAAAAATATGTTAAAGTTGAATAAGGGATAGTGAACCAGTTTCCTATTCCTTATTCAACTCCGAATAAGGAACAGAAGAAAATACGTAAAGAAAGACACTAGTTGTAATTATTTTTGATAAATCTGCATTAGAATTGCAAGAATCAATCATTAAAATCATGAAATAAAGCATTTATATAATTCTATTTTTAAAAAATGTAAAAGTCGAATAAGGAATAGGGAACCAGTTCCTTATTCCTTATTCAACTCCGAATAAGGAACAGAAGGAAATACGTAAAGAAAGACACAAGTTGCAGTTATTTTTCATAAATATGCATAAGAATTGCAAGAATCAATCATTAAAATCATGAAATAAAGCATTTACATAATTTTTGTAAGTCGAATAAGGAATAGGGAACCAGTTTCTTATTCCTTATTCAACTCCGAATAAGGAACAGAAGGAAATACGTAAAGAAAGACACCAGTTGCAGATATTTTTGATAAATCTGCATTAGAATTGCAAGGATCAATCATAAAAATCATGAAATAATGCATCTGCATAAAAAGTATTATGGAAAAAAAAAATGTTCAGGTTCATTCGACTCTGAATAAGGAACAGAAGTAATTACGTAAAGAAAGACAGCAGTTGCAATTATTTTTGATAAGTCTGCATTAGAATTGCATGGATCAATCATTAAAATCATGAAATAAAGCATCTACATACTTTTTTGAGAAAAAATGTTAAAGTCGAATAAGGAATAGGGAACCAGTTCCTTATTCCTTATTCAACTCCGAATAAGGAACAGAAGTAATTACGTAAAGAAAGACACCAGTTGTAGTTACTTTTGATAAATCTGCATTAGAATTGCAAGGATCAATCATAAAAATCATGAAATAAAGCATAAACATAAAAATATTTCGGAAAACAAATGTTCAGGTTCATTCGACTCCTAATAAGGAACAGAAGTCATTACGTAAAGAAAGACAGCAGTTGCAATTATTATTGATAAATCTGCATTAGAATTGCAAGGATCAATCATTAAAATCATGAAATAAAGCATCTACATACTTTTTTGAGAAAAAATGTTAAAGTCGAATAAGGAAAAGGGAACCAGTTCCTTATTCCTTATTCAACTCAGAATAAGGAACAGAAGTAATTACGTAAAGAAAGACACCAGTTGCAGTTACTTTTGATAAATCTGCATTAGAATTGCAAGGATGAATCATAAAAATCATGAAATAAAGCGTAAGCATGAAAATATTTCGGAAAACAAATGTTCAGGTTCATTCGACTCCGAATAAGGAACAGAAGTCATTACGTAAAGAAAGACGGCAGTTGCAATTATTATTGATAAATCTGCATTAGAATTGCAAGGATCAATCATTAAAACCATGAAATAAAGCATCTACATATTTTTTTTCCGAAAAAAAATGGTAAAGTCGAATAAGGAATAGGGAACCAGTTCTTTGCTAATGCTTTATTTCATGATTTTTATGATTGATCCTTGCAATTATAATGCAAATTTATCAAAAATAACTGCAACTGGTGTCTTTCTTTACGTAATTTCTTCTGTTCCTTATTCGGAGTTGAATTAGGAATAAGGAACTGGTTCCCTATTCCTTATTCGACTTTAACATTTAAAAAAAAATTATGTAGATGTTTTATTTCATGATTTTAATGATTGATCGTTGCCATCTTTATGCAGATTGATCAAAAATAATTGCAACTGCTGTCTTTCTTTACATATTTTCTTCTGTTCCTTATTCGGAGTTGAATAAGGAATAAGGAACTGGTTCCCTATTCCTTATTCGACTTTAACATTTTTTTTAAATATGTAGATGCTTTATTTCATGATTTTAATGATTGATCCTTGCAATTCTTATGCAGATTGATCAAAAATAACAGCAACTGCTGTCTTTCTTTACGTAATTACTTCTGTTCCTTATTCGGAGTCGAATGAACCTGAACATTTTTTTTTTTTCAAAAATACTTTTTATGCAGATGTTTTATTTCATGATTTTTATTATTGATCCTTGCAATTATAATGCAGATTTATAAAAAAAATAACTGCAACTGGTGTCTTTCTTTACGTATTTCCTTCTGTTCCGTATTCGGAGTTGAATAAGGAATAAGGAACTGTTTCCCTATTCCTTATTCGACTTTAACATTTTTTTTCAAAAAAAAATATGTAGATGCTTTATTTCATGGTTTTAATGATTGATCCTTGCAATTCTAATGCAGATTTATCAATTATAATTGCAACTGCTGTCTTTCTTTACGTAATTCTTTCTGTTCCTTATTCGGAGTCGAATGAACCTGAACATTTTTGTTCCAAAATATTTTTTTGCTAATGCTTTATTTCATGATTTCTTTTATTGATCCTTGCAATTATAATGCAGATCTATCAAAAATAACTGCAACTGGTGTCTTTCATTTGGTAATTTCTTCTGTTCCTTATTCGGAGTTGAATAAGGAATAAGGAACTGGTTCCCTATTCCTTATTCGACTTTAACTTTTTTTTTTCAAAATAAATTATGTAGATCTTTTATTTCATGATTTCAATGATTGATTCTTGCAATTCTTATGCAGATTGATAAAAAATAAATGCCACTGGTGTCTTTCTTTACGTATTTCCTTCTGTTCCTTATTCGGAGTTGAATAAGGAATAAGGAACTGGTTCCCTATTCCTTATTCGACATTAACATTTTTTTCAAAAATAAATTATGCAAATGCTTTATTTCATGATTTTAATGATTGATTCTTGCAATTCTAATGCAGATTGATAAAAAATAACTGCAACTGGGGTCTTCCTTTACGTATTTTCTTCTGTTCCTTATTCGGAGTTGAATAAGGAAAAGGGAACTGGTTCCCTATTCCTTATTCGACTTTAACATTTTTTTCAAAAATATTTTTATGCAGATGCTTTATTTCATGATTTTTATGATTGATCCTTGCAATTCAAATGCAGATTTATCAAAAATAATTGCAACTGGTGTCTTTTCTTTACGTATTTACTTCTGTTCCTTATTCGGAGTTGAATAAGGAATAAGGAACTGGTTCCCTATTCCTTATTCGATTTTTTTTCAAAATAATTGATGCAGATTCTTTATGCAATGATTTGAATGAGGTATAGATTTTATTTTAAATAAATACTTATTCTGCTGTTCCTTATTTAGATTTGAATAAGGAATGGGGAACTAGTTCCCTATTCCTTATTCGAAAAAGGAATAAGGAACTGATTCCTTATTCCTTTTTCGAAAAAGGAATAAGGAATAGGGAACTAACTTTATGTACATGCATTTCCCCACTACTTTAGGTACAATTAACAATCACGAACAAAACTTTTCTTTTAATGTATAACAATATATATTGCAAACATAATTTAACTTGGAGAAGGTTTTTTCAACCTTATTCACTCTTTCTAACCAATTGACATAATAATTTCGAACTAAATTTCTGGTTACCTCATTCTAGCTTTTAAGTCAAACTTTTAACAAAACGAAACATAAAGTTGGCTGACTGGAGAAAGACAATATTTAGATAAAAGGTACTTGACTAATATGCTTTGTCTATTTGTGATTAGACAATTATACTACATATGAAAGACACGGTAACACAATATAACATTAATATCCATTTTATATTGTATATTAAAAGTAAGAAAAGTTACTTTCATAAAGTTGTTTCGAAATAATCGGCAGCAGAACCTAGAAAGACAATAGGTATTTGTTATAATTTTATGTGAATTACGGCATTAAAATGTTTTAAAGCATAAATAGATTTCTTTTTCTTAAAGAATAAAAATTTAAAGATTGTCAATTTGTTAAGAAATAAACTGCTCAATTATTTTAATAAAACACGACTCAGTTTATTTTTATTTTTTTCCATTTCAAAATGATTAAGAATTGAAAAGGCTGAGAATCTAACTTTACCTGCTTCGAAAGTACTTGTCCTTGTGATGTACAATTACTGTTATTACTATTATTGCAAAAACACTAAGCGTAGCAACTACTATATATATGTATACGCTGCTGTTTAATTGTTCTTCATCTGCAAAGGGAATCAATTTATTGCATTTTGTAGTTTGACTACACTTTACCAGGAATAGAAAAATAAAAACTTAGTTAAAATACAAAGTACAAAATTAGTTAAGATCAGAAACTTCATTAATGATATTCCTATGTTAAGTAAATTCCTATGCATACTAGTTTGCAGCATAGGATGTCAAAACCAGAGATTGTCAGCTTTCACGCCCACCTTTTAAGTTAATTTGTGTCATTTATTTTTAGAGATAAAACGACAATAAACCTTCATCTACAAAATTTAAACTACTTGTTGGTATATCGTTTCGACGGACAATTCTATGAAAACAATAACCACCAAATATAAAATACAGTATATTCATAAAAGCATTTGCTTGAGTCTGAATGTATACATGTAGGAAAGCCACAAATTGTACTTTAAAAAAATGATTTCCCAAGAATGTTTTTTCAGGAAACCTATTTTTTGAAAAATTTTCATTTGAAGTACTAAAACAAAATCTAAGGATATGTCTCGATCTCAGTATGCTGTTCAAGTGTCATAACAGAATTAGGATTATAATGCAAAAACCATAACATTTTAAGTCATTAGTACGAAAATATATTCATGGTGAATAGAAAAGGGAAAATCATTATATACTTGTATATGCAATCAGATCTGAGTGACATGCTATGGAAACACAACAGATGTTGGAAGACTAAGTTCGCCCTTCAAAATAATTATGTATGTGTTATCGGACAAATGTCAACTTTGTAAAAAGGGGGAAATTGTCATGTTGTCCGAGGCAGGATATTTATCTGCAAACAAGAGGAAATAAGACAATAATACCTTGTTCTACAATTATATATTTCTGGCCAGAATACTCTGAACTGAATGACTCTATGCTCTCATTCCCGTACATCGCTGTGACTTTCAAATAATAATTCCCTTCAACACTGGCCGTAGCGGCAATTATTTCTGAATAGTATACTTGCATGCCATTTCCGCAATCAGAATCATTTGCACAACTTGTATTGCTTCTGACTATGATTTTTGGATTGATTTCTGTTTCAACATTACTATTAGCCTAGAAAAAATAAAGATATAACATGTCAAACTGTGAAGTATCATGTGTGTCATTAAACATTAGAGCGGGTGTGGGTATTAACGAACACTTAAGGTGAAATAAGTAGTATTCGATAATACACGCAGTACTCGCCTTTGACAAATATGAGTTTTCTTTTACATAACACATATCTACGCACTTTATCTATAGAGTTAAGGCATTCTATATATTAGACCTGACATCTTCTTTTACCGACCATATGTGTGTAATACCGAACACACATGCGTATATTTCCGAACACTGCCAACATTTTAATTAAACATGTTAATCTTCACACCTGAAATATGAATAGATTTATAACAATATCATTTCATTATTGATACGAGCAATATTTATTTCACAAGTAGTCACTATTGAACCGTGTATTACTTGTTCAAATGTGTTATTAAATGATTTATAGACCTATTAATTTTTATCCAATAACAGCTGACCATGTGATCTTAACAATATTTCTACTAAAAAGGAATTCCATCTCTATTCATGTATTTGTCAGATACTTAGGTTATGTGAAGCCCAGTAAATCTGTATCCTTTAACTTCTCCTCAAGGTTGTCTTTGAAATAAAAAAAAATCTTTTAACCTTTTCTTCGGAGACAATCGCTCTCACTTTACCAATGGTTCGAAGGGTCAGTTCAAAGTAACCCTCCAGCCAAGATCTACCGGGTTCGTTTTCACGAAAGACCGTACACTTCACCATCTAGTATTTTCAAGAGAGAGAGTTTCTAAAAAAAAAAGCTTTTCAAGCTTTCTACTCAATCCGTACACTTTATTATTTGTCAATTATCATGTAAATATAATGTATTGTTTAAACTAAGTATTTTCAAATTCAAGAGTGTGCAAGCTCTTGTCTTGTGCGTCAAGTAGCCGATATGTCATATGTACATGGCCAATTAACAGTGAGTCTTTCCTCAGACCAAATGTTGCATCTCTCTACACAAGAGGTACCAAATCTTGTAGCATTCTCATACTTAATGACTTGTGTATTTCATAGGGACAGTATTGTGAGGGTAAGACTTTTGGATCCCATAATTTTTTGATGCTTGGTTTCAACTAATAGAGTTTGAACGAACATGGACAAGCATTTCTGTTGAATATAACTTCCGTTGTGCGCCTATGTGCCTGTTTATTCATAAAAAGAAAATTGAAAGGAACTATCTATAATTGTATTTGTCTGTCTGATCTTTTTTTACTTTAACTGTGCTATTTATTAATCTATTTATTTATTTATCTTTCTATCTATTTGTTAAATGATTGATTGATAAATTGATTGATTGATTTGTTGAATGAATTAATTAATTAATAATTGATTAGTTATTTTGATTTATATATTTATTAGAATTTATTTATTTTTTTATTTATTTATTTATTTATTTATTTATTTATCTATTTAGATGTATAAAATTATTTATTTTACAACTAGATCTATAACTATATTAAGATAAATTTATTAAGCTATAATAATGATAACTGTGTTGTTTTAATCATTGTGAGCACTGTAGGAGCACATTTGTTACAGAGCACATTTGTCTCACGTAAGACCGATGCGGTCGCATTTATCCCAAATGACAAATGGTACCTTAAATGTCTACCCAAAACACATTTGTGTGGTACCTTAAATGTCTACCCAAAACACATTTGTGTGACAAATGTGCTCACTTTATCAAATACGACTTTGCTCGCATTTTTCTACCAAAATGTCAAAAAAAACATATTCATGATGAAATTTAAACAGAAAACAACTTTAATTAAATTAAGAAGTCTATGGCCATGCAGAGTGAAAAAATACAGTCAAATAATCGGTAAAGGGAAGAAGGGATCCTGAAAAGTATCAGCTCAGGAAAATTCGGTTTACGAAGAACGTCGCAAAATTTCGTACGGGGTGAGTCTAAATTCAAACTATCACGTTCCATTCCATTCTGTATAAGTCTGGCAAAAGTCGATATTATATGAAATAAGTAGGAAAATAAACGCAATTCTCCCATCTAAGTTTATTCGTTTAACAATAAATGTTCTTCAAAAATAAATTGAAATAAAATATGGAATTTTGCCATGCAATTAAAAACTATTTTGATATTGTTTCTGGCCAAACAGAGTTACGAAGTGATTCGGTAATGTACCATTATTGAATAAACATAACGGTACGAACATAACACGGGAACCGGTATGGTAAATAATCTGACAATTAATAATAGGGGATCTTCAAAAATAATACGAATATCTGATAAAATGCTATAAAAGGAGTATCTATCATGAGACCAGGAGATCGAGAAAGTACCATACATGATATACAATAAAATAACCTTGTGATTAAATTAAGTACCATACTGGATGCAATATAAAACGAAATCCTTTAAAGCTAAAGGGGATCCATTAAGGTTCAACATATAAAAGATCATTACAAAAAAATAATGTATTGGCTTAAGGACATGTACATTATTATCAAATATCCTTACATGAATGTTTTGGAGGAACAAAGAAAAAGCTTACAAAACATGTGAACCATTTTGATAAATCACTTGGATATTTGATATAATGTCATCATTAAAGGGGATCTTACTAAGGTACCAGGAGATCCAGAAAAGTACCATACTTTATGCATCATAAAACGGGATCCCATAAAATAACACAGGGATCAGATAAAGTACCGTTCTTGATGTTACATATAGCAGGATCCTATAAATTAAAAGAGGATCGGTGAAGTTCCACATATAAACAACAATTTCACAAGCTCTTATAGAGCAACTTATAAGTTCGGTAAACTACAATTTTTCTAAAAATCATCACTAGGATCTTTTGGAGGAACAAAGTAAAAGAAAAGATATAATGCCAAAAATAAAAGAACTACAAAAAAGGATACTATTATGAAACTAGAACATCGGAAAAGTTCCATACTTTATGTTCTATTAAACATGATTCTATTAAGTAGCCAGGGAATCAGATAAAGTACTTTACTTAATGTTACATAAAGCTAGATCCTGTAAAGGTGAAAGGGATTCGCCAAAGTGTCCATAAATGAACAGCAATACCCTTGGCTCATTTAAATGAGGGATTTGGTAAAAATGACAGGGAGTTTATGAAGAAATAACCTTCACCCTTCATAACTTGGGAAATGTTAGGATAAATTACTTGACATTAAATATAAGGGGATCTGGATATCATATATTATGCTTTATATAAATGACTACCAAAGGAGAACAATTAACAAGCCAGGAGTTCCAGATAAGTATCATAAAACTGGATCCCATAAAGTAACCAGGGGATCAGAAAAAGTACCGCCCTTTTACATGATTAGATCTGATTAAATGCTATTATTAAAGATAATTGAAGGGAAACCTATTAAGAAACAAGTAGATTAAGAAAAATACAATATTTGATATGTCATAAAATGGGATCCCACAAAGTATCAGGCGATCATAAAAAGTACCGTTCTTGATGTGACAAGAAACAGAATCCTTTCTTGTAACAGTATGTAGGGGATCAGATAAAATACATACCTTGATGTTACATAAATCGGGATCCTTTACAGGAAAAGGGGATCAGATTAAGTTTCACATATAAACAACCATTACACGAGCTCTTATAGAGCAACTATGGTGACGGGTAAATAAAAAATTATATATAATTACTGTCATCTTTTTCAGAAACAAAGTAAAAGAAACGTCCTTCATCTTTCTTAAAGAAGAGGTCTTAAAGATAATTAGGATATCGGATAAAATGCCATAATCAAAGGACTACAAAATCAGACCGATTAACATACCTAGGAGATCAAGAAAAAGAATCACAAAAGGGATCCCATAAATGAGCCTGGGGATCAGGTAAAATACCTCACTTGATGTTATATAGAGCGGGATGCGTTTTATGGGTTATGTTCATAGTTCATAAATAAACCGCTACTATACATAGGCTCTTAAAGAGTATTTAAGTGATCCGATAAAGTACTATTTTGAATAATTATTACAAGGACGTTTTCGAAGAACAGAGTAAAAGAAACGTCCACCATCATTCGTAACACGGGTATCGGGTTTTTAAATTATCTGACAATTTATATGAAGGGTTGTCCAAAATAAATAAGAACATCTGATCAAATGTCATAACTTAAGAAATATTAAATGGGATCCTATTCAGAAACCCGGAGATCCAGAACAGTACAATACTTGGTGTATCATAAATCGGGATCACTTAAAGTAACCAGGGCGTCATATGAAGTATCATAGTCGATATAAAACGGCATCTTGTATGGTAAGGGGATCCGGTAATGTTGAATATATAAACAACTATTACACGGGCTCATATGCATTGAGAAAAGTACTTTATGTTCAAATATCATTATAGGAACCTTTTAAAGAAACAACCTTAAAGAAACGTCCTTCATCTCTCGTAACATAAGAACTTATTAATATGTTAAATTATCTACGTTTTATATAGGGGGCTTTTCAAAAATAACTATAGTCTGTCCCATTAAGAATGGAAATGAACTTTTGCCTGGTATGAATTAACAAAACGAGTTTGAATAAAAATTTAACTATTTTTGTCATCCTCGAGATTTTTTCAGGATTTTTCTCTAAAGTGTCTACTTTTCTTGTGAAAGCAAATTTTGATTTCTCTATGGTAAATCTCTGTTGTTAATTTTCCGTAGCCATTGCCGAAGTACTCTTCATTTCAAGATGAACGGGAGAAAGCGCGTGTCATGTTTCTAAAATACACATGAGGTTCTCGGGGTCGTTTCATGATTATTTTACAAAGCTGGATCTACAAGGTGTAACAGTTTAGTTGCAATGCATGATGGAAAACTTTTTTAAAAAATGAAAAATAAGCAACAAGAACACCGAGTCACATGGAGTAGATCTAGAAATTGCACTTGTACTTTTAAGCTGAATGGAATCCCTATGAATTTCGAAATTGATCTTTATAAACGTCACGAAAAATTCGCATTCTGAAGATTCTTCATTGCCATTTTCTATCCAGTTCCGTAGCTCTCATTTTTTACTTTAAAACTCCTGAATGACATGACTCCTACACTTATGATGATCCAGATGTTTTAAACTGCTATACGACTCATTATTAAAACATTGTTTCAAATTTGT